>NC_069504.1:801568891-801616391 GCF_027579735.1 Bombina bombina
AGATTCTGCAGCAAATTGCATGAACATGGTTATAAAATGACCTGTGAACACCATTTCTCAATTTTGCAAACATTTCTGGGCTTTTAGTCAAGGGGTTAAAAGACTTAATCCAGCTCATTGATAAGCAGGCAAAGGTAAGGGGGCTGGAGATCGCACCAGCTGTGGTTGGAACTTTGTCAAATAGGGCTTGGATCCAGGCTGGGAGTAACAGGGAAGTACCTGGGGCGTCGGGACAGGGGTCTGTGGTGTCAGTGGCAGTTCCTTTGGACAAGTTGGGGGAGCAAGCACGCTTTTTGGCATCAATGTTTGTGCTCTATTAGTCTGCTGGGGAATTATTTGACAGCGGCATTGAAGGAGCACATTTGGAAGCATGAGTATTCAGAATTTTTTTTTACTGCTGGGAGGTAAAGGAGGATTAAAAAGGGGAACAGACCAAGAAAGACTACTGGAATCTTCCCAAAACTTTTGGAAATTGGTCTAATGCTTTTTGTATACTCGCTACCATGGTTTGTGAAAAATTTCCAGAGCAGTGTGCTGCTTTATTCTGTTATTTGGTTGAGATTGCTGGGGCTTATAGAATGTATGGGGGAATGGCATGGTGACAGTACGACAAATAATTACGTCCGCGTATAGCTGTCTGCCCAGAAATTAGGTAGGATGACGGGGACATGGGGATATTGCTAGAGATTATGAATTTGTTGTGGTCAGGCCAGTCCTTTCTAGACCTCAGTGGGGAAGGAAATCCAACCAGTAGTAGTGTGGTAGTAGTCATCAGAAAGGGGGATGTGATTCCAATTTAATGAGTGACATTGCAGGTTTGGAGATTCGTGTAAATACAAGCATGAGTGTTCAAGCTGTGGTGGAGCTCATGCAATGTCCAAATGTTTTAAGCAAGGGAAGGTGGCAGAGAAGTCTATTGCTCAGGGCACAGATGCCGGTGAGGGTAGGAAGGATGTTACACTGGCTAGAGCAATTTAGTAAAGTGCAGGGGGGAAAGGGTGATGCAGAGTTGCTGCTGATGGGGTTTGGGTTTCTTTTTTCCATTTCAGGGGTCTTTCTCCAGTGATGTGTTTGCGAATTCTAGATCTGCCAGGGAATTTCCAGAAGGTGGTTAGGGGAAAGCTTTTGAAGAAGTTGGAATTGGGCCGGATGGCTGATCCTTTTCCTTCCCCTCCTCTTCCTAACCTACAGGCTTCTCCTTTTGGGAGTTGTTCCTAAGAAAGTTCAGAATGATTCATTACCTTTCTCATCCCGAGAGTTTGTCAGTGAATAATAGCATTGATCCTTCTCTGTTGATTGTGCAATATGCGTCGTTTGATCAGCTGGTGTTGTTGGTTATTATTATTATCGGTTATTTGTAGAGCGCCAACAGATTCCGCCAACAGATTAGTAGAGCAGTTTGTCCTAATTCAAAGAGTGGGGCTCTTCTTGCAAAAGTTGACATGTGTGTTCCATCTCCTGCTTCTAATTAATTTTTTTTAGCAGTTTTGTGGAATGGGTGGTCAAGAAGCAGTCGGGATTGACTTTGCTCCTTCATTACCTTGATGGCTTCCTGTTTGTTGGTCCGGTGGGGTCTAATGACTGTAAAGTACTTATGTCCTCTTTTATGCCCATGGCGAAGGATTCTGGCATCCGGTTAGCGGCAGGGAAGACAGAGGGTCCAGTGACAAGTTTGAGCTTTTTGGGGATCCAAATTGATTCAGGAGCTATGTTTTGCCAACGTCCTGAAGAAAAAGTGACAGACCTGGTCATGGTCAAGGAAGATTTCATGGGAAGATGAATGGTAAGAGAGGAACCACTGTAGTTGTCTCCTTGCATTCCATTTTATGATTATGCATACTATAGATGATCTTGCATTGCAGCTGTGAGCATGAAGTTCCCAACAGTCTGTCCTAATGCAAAAAACTGTTCCAGTGACTGATGAGATTATGCAGTGTACTTTGGTAGTGACTTCTTTATAGTCCACAGTAAGCTGCGAGGTCACCGGTGAGAGTATGTATGTAGATTATATGGCACGTTATGGTAGCAATTTCTTAACATTATACAGTAAGCTGTGAGCTCACTGGTGAGAGTATGTAGACTAAATGACAGGTTATAGTAGGGATTTCTTCATATCCCACAGTAAGCTGTGAGGTCCCCGGTGAGAGTAGGTATGTAGACTATATGGCAAGGTATGGTAGTGACTTCTACACATTCCAGAGTTGCAAATCCCCTCAATTTGTGCAGCTTTCCAGAGTGTGGCTGAATGATTTTGGGAATACCACAAAAGCAACAATGCTATGAACTGCTTGCTTGCTCAGGTGGCATTAGGGTTGCCAGCTGTCCTCTTCAAAAATACTGCACACACTCTAGATAACTAGACCCAATGGTGGTTGGGTCACACAATGATCCAACCATGTATATTTTTAACAACTATGGGCTAAATTACATGAGGAGCAAATGGTTTTGCGCTAGGGTAATCGTGTTTTTGCAAGCTATTTTCATTTTGCTGATATTACAAGTGAAGTGTTATCGCATTTGCGCTAGCGCAATCACCCTTTACGCTTCAAGTTTTTTTTGGAACTTTAATATGAATGCAACCCCATAAGCACAAAAATGAAAATTCAAGCAGAGTTTTTTGCTAACGCAAAAAAATAAAATACAGCGCCACTTAAAATCTAGCCCTAAGTTATCATTTACCCCTTGGCTGCCATTAACAAACAAATCAATAATTTTACCTCTGGTTGCCAGTACCACATGTAAACCCCTTTGTCTATCTCTTACTTTTATCTGATTCATATTTGTAATGCTTTGAGGCATAGCAGGCATTTTACATTTAGCTAAAACTCAGGAACTTAAAAACCCCCCAAAAACAACAGACAATTAAGTGTCCAGTATTTTTGTGAAAATTTACTAGAGAGCCTGCTAAAATACTGGACTGTTCATTTGAATACTGGACAACTGGCAACCCTAGGTGGCATCTAAACACTGTAAACCTTTCAAAATGTTCAGCTTGGTGTGTGGCATATTCCCTTCCATTACAGTCTTGCAGGAGTGGCAAACACTTCCTAGAGTGTGTACATCTAAGTATTTAAAGGGCCAGTAAACCCACAAAATAATGTTTTATAATTCTGCACATAGTGCAGAATTATATAACATCAGTGTGACGAACCAAGGTTATCCAACCCTGCGCCAGTCACTTATTTGGCACAGAAAGGGTTATCAGACCCCTTCTACTCTCACTAATATGTCACAATCTAGCCACACCAGACCAGCTTGTCATTTAGTTCAGTGGGTGCAAGGGTTAACAACACTCTCTAGTCTGTACTAGGCTTAAAAGAAATGCCCAAACTCCCCTTTAATGCCACCCACACTAAACTAACAATGCTGCCACCACTTATGATTTATTAAAGGGAAAATCCTAAGGAAAAACCCAGCCTTGCACATTAACTTTCTGAGTACAATTTAGCAGAAAATAACCTAAATTATACAGTTCTAATATTTCAGTCTCTTTCAGTAACGTGGTTCAATTATTAGACAAAGGCCAAACTTAATAAAATAATTGTTTATTATGACAAAAATTGTATGCACAATGCATTATTAATAAAAAGTTGTTACAAATAAAATTACACATTGGCAAACAGTTTTTCAAAATAAAAAGAAGAAAATTAGAAACCTTACACTGTACTAGTCTTTGGAATCTGTTACCAGAGAGATGGCATGAAGCAATTTGGTCCTTACTCTGTGTTGTCACAGCCTCCCTTGTAAGAATGACCCTCTCATAGCTGAAAAATAAGCTATGTGTCTTTAAACACATATAGGCATTAGACCAATGTCCTTTTATTGACCTCATCAGGATATGGGGGAGAAGCACTGTGGTATCTCTGGAGCTGACAGATTGACTCAATGCATACACAATAACATTTGGAGGAAGGGTTTTTTAGAAACTATTTATGAGGGGTTCTGGCACATCAAAGAAAACACAAACAACCCCAGTACACAGCTATTTTTAAAAAACAAACTGTTCTTAGTTCACAACTAAACATAATTAACCCCTTCTCAGCTACATCCTGAGATATTCGTGACAATCAGCTTAGCGCCAGCTTTTAATCTGAAAGTATTTCAAAGAAATTTTCCTACAAAAATTACTTTTACAGAGCGCCACTCCTGGGTCTACTGAGCGGGTCTGTTTGTTTTCCTAAGCACATCTGGCATGCTGTCTAGTCACAGCCGCCCCGATCGCGCCATTAAACTTAATGTAGCTCGCTCCCGCTACCAGAACAGGAGCGAACTACATTGAGTTTAATGGCGCGATCAGGCGGCTGTGACTAGACAGCATGCCCGATGAGCTTAAGAAAACAAACAGACCCACTCAGTAGAGCCAGGAGCAGCGTTCTGTAAAAGTCATTTTCGTAGGAAAATTTCTCTGAAATCCTTTCAGGTAGAAAGCTGGCACTAAGCTGATCTATAATTAGATTACATTATTTTGTGGGTTTACTGGCCCTTTAAACACTTGTTTATTTGCAAATGGGCCCCAAACAAGTAAAAAAAAATTGCAGTGGACAAGTGAAAATATTTTTCCTGGGACCTTCAGGGCTAGGAAAACAGATTTCATACGTATGTCAGGGTTGTCCCGAAAAAAAGAAAAAGTTTAGAAACAAGTGCTCCGAAGAGCTGAACTTGGTTTCATTCTTCTAAAGGGTTAGCACTTAGTTTGATGCTGGGGAATAAAATTATTATGGGCCAGATTACAAATGGATCGCTAAATATAGCGTTTGTAAAAGCGAAATTTGAGCTCCACTAAGTAATATAAGCACATGCTAATGGTATTACAAGTTGACAGCAATGTGAATGCGAGCTCTCGTTTGCATTGCTGGGAAGCATTGCGCTCACAAAATCCTGCCTAGTACAGTTATTTTATTAAAAAATTAAAAACGCTACAATTTTCATTTTTTAATAAAACACACTACACTGTATTTTGGGGGCATTTGGGGCACATTTATAAAATTAACCAAAGATCTGATCTCTGGTTAATTTTATAAGCGCTAATTACTACCACAAGCTCGCCGGTAGCAATAACCAGCTACTTGTAATACCTGGTTATTTATTGCGTGCCCGCAAACGGGCAAATTTGCCCATTTGTGGCCGCATGATAAATTAGCGCTCCACTTGTAATCTAGCCCTATGTTGGTTTTAGGAGTTAACTCTTTCAGTCGTGTGAATTGTATAGGAATATTGTAACTAAAATGTATGTTCATTGTTTATATCCCTTTGTACAGGTGTGTTAACATCAGTTGATTCTTTTACGTTTTTCTGTTTATATTTTTAGTACTTTATAACTTAGTTTAATCAATCAATGATAAATTAGCGCTCCACTTGTAATCTAGCCCTATGTTGGTTTTATGAGTTAACTCTTTCAGTCGTGTGAATTGTATAGGAATATTTTAACTAACATTTATGTTCATTGTTGATATTCCTTTGTATAGGTGTGTTAACATCAGTTGATTCTTTTACGTTTTTCTGTTTATATCTTTAGTACTTTATAACTTAGTTTAATTAATCATTAGTTGGTTTATTTTGAAGCACTCCCTACTTCAAGATCTATAAACAATCTCTTCCTTTTTGTAGCCAACATAAACGCTGTCTCATCTCAGAATGTTAAAAAAGGCAGCATTTAATGAAAAAAAAACCTCTAACAGATGTTTATGTATAATAAAGAGAAGGTCAAAAAGTGTACTGCTATAAAACTACAGGGAGTTTATTTACCAACGTCTATCTTAAAATGGTTATAGTGATTTCCAAACATTATAAAATTACTGGAAGTAATCCTGCAAATATGTGCAGGTTATATAGCCAAAACTCATCCAAAAACCTATATAGCTCTTGTTTCATAATGTTTATCTAGTAACATAGAATATGAGGTTAAAAGAAGACAGAAGTCCATCGAGTTCAACCTTATGACTAGCAGAACCATAAATTGTGCACCCACAAATATCATACCAAGGTACTGAACACTTTTACACAATTCACAAACGCCTAGATTACTAGTTTTGCGCTATAGAGGGTGCAAAACGAACGCAACAAAAGTTGCGTTATTTCACCCTCTATAGCGCTGCCATTACAAGTTTCTGAAAAGCCTCCTTGGGCGTGCAATATGGTGACGATTAGCTCCATACCGCACAAAATTCAAGGGCTAAGTTAATATGCTTGTGCACTCTTTCCCCATAGAAAAAAAAACTAACACCTGAAGTGCGGAATGGCAATCGCCGTAACGCAACCCCATTGATGTCTATAGGGGGAAAAAAAGTTACGTTTAAACCTAACACCCTAACATAAACCCCTAGTCTAAACACCCCTAATCTGCCGCTCCCGACATCTCCAACACCTAAATAAAGTTATTAACCCCTATTCCGCCGCTCCCCGACATCGCCACCACTAATAAAAGTTATTAACCCCTAAACCTCTGGCCTCCCACATCACCGCCACTAAATAAACCTATTTACCCCTAAACCGCCAGCCCCCCACATCGCAAAAAACTAAATTAAACTATTAACCCCTAAACCTAACAACCCCCTAACTTTATATTAAAATTACAATATCCCTATCTTAAAATAAATAAAAACTTACCTGTGAAAAAAAACAAAAAACTAAGTTTAAACTAACAATTAACCTAACATAACTATTATACTAAAAATAAAATAACTACCAATTAAAAAAACTAAATTACACATTAAAAAAACTAACACTACTAAAAAAATTAAGTCTAAAATTACAAAAAATAAAAAATACTAAATTACGAAAAATAACAAACGAAATTATCAAAAATAAAAACAATTACACCTAATCTAATAGCCCTATAACAATAAAAAAGTCCCCCCCAAATAAAAACAACCCTATCTTACAATAAACTACCAATAGCCCTTAAAAGGGCCTTTTGCAGGGCATTGCCCTAAAGAAATCAGCTCTTTTACCTTGAAAAAAATTCAAAGACCCCCAACAGTAAAGCCCACCCCCCAACTAACCCCTCAAAATAAAAAACCTTACTCTAACAAAAACCTAAGCTACCCATTGACCTGAAAAGGGCATTTGTATGTGCATTGCACTTAAAAGGGCATTAAGCTCTTTTATATTCCCCTGAAAAGGGCATTCAGCTCTTTTAAAAAAAAGCCCAAACCCTAATCTAAAATAAAAAAACACCCCAAAAAGTTAAAAAGATCCCTAACACTAACCCCCGAAGATCCACTCTCAGTTTCTGAAGTCCATCCTCATCCAGGCGGCGAGAAGTCTTCATCCAGGCAGCGAGAAGCCTTCATCCATGCGGCGTCTTCTATATTTATCCAGTCGGCGTCTTCTATCTTCATCCCGGCGACGCAGAGCGGATCCATCCTTGAAGACAGCCGGCGCAGAGCGTCCTCCTTATACGGTCACCGCCGTATATGGCGTCCCTTGCATTCCTATTGGCTGATTTGATTCTTGAAATTCAAATCAGCCAATAGGATGAGAGCTAATGAAATTCTATTGGCTGATTTGAATTTCAAGAATCAAATCAGCCAATAGGAATGCAAGGGACGCCATTTTGAAAAGGCTCCCTTGCACTGAAGATCCAGTGTACGACGGTGACCGTATGAAAAAGGACGCTCCGTGCCGGATGTCTTCAAGGATGGATCTGCTCCGCGCCACTAGGATGAAGATAGAAAACGCCTCCGGGATGAAGATAGAAGATAGCGCCTGAATGAAGATAGAAGATGCCGCCTGGATGAAGACTTTTCGCCGCCTGGATGAGGATGGATGTCCGGACTTCAGAAACTGTGAGTGGATCTTCGGGGGGTTAGAGTTAGGTTTTTTTTCTTTACTTTTTTTGAGTGTTTTTTTTTTTTTAAATTGGGGTTTGGGCATTTTTTAAAGAGCGGAATGCCCTTTTCAGGGCAATGTAACAGAGCTGAATGCCCTTTTAAGGGCAATGCCCATACAAATGCCCTTTTCAGGGCAATGGGTAGCTTAGGTTTTTGTTAGTTTTTTTTTTATTTTGGGGGGTTGATTGGGTGGTGGGTTTTACTTTTGGGGGGTCTTTGTATTTTTATCAAGGTAAAATAGCTGATTTATTAGGGGCAATGCCCTACAAAAAAGGGCTATTGTTAGTTTATTGTAGGCTAGGGGGTGTTTTTATTTTGGGGGGCTTTTTTTATTTTTATAGGGCTATTAGATTAGGTGTATTTGTTTTTATTTTTGATAATTTTGTTTGTTATTTTTTGTAATTTAGTGTTTTTTATTTTCATAATTTAGTGTTATTTTTCGTAATTTAGTATTTTTAATTTTTTGTAATTTTAGACTTAAATTGTTTTAGTAGTGTTAGGTTGGTTTTTTAATGTGTAATTTAGTTTTTTTTAATTGGTAGTTATTTTAATTTTAGTATAATAGTTTAGTATAATAGTTATGTTAGGCTTATTGTTAGTTTAAACTTATTTTTTTTTTAATTCACAGGTAAGTTTTTATTTATTTCAAGATAGGGATATTGTTTAATTTAAAGTTAGGGGGTGATAGGTTTAGGGGTTAATAGTTTAATTTATTAAGGGGGATGTGGGCAGGGGGCGGGTGGTTTAGGGGTCAATAGTTTTATTTAGTAGTGGCAATGTGGGGGCTTGCGGTTTAGGGGTTAATAGGTTTAGTTAGTGGCGGCAGTGGCGGGGAACAGCGGAATAGGGGTTAATAACTTTATTATAGTGGCGGGGATGTGGGCGGGCGGCAGTTTAGGGGTTAATAAGTTTTAAATAGTGTTTGCGATGCGGGAGGTTGGCGGTTAGGGATTAATAGATAGTTTATGGGTGTTAGTATACTTTGTAACACTTTAGCTATGAGTTTTGTGAAACATTTTTGCTACACAAAATCCATAACTACTGCTTTCAGATGGCGGTATGGATCGTGTCGGTATAGGCTGTAACACAAGCATTTTAGCCTCACCGCACAACCTGTAATACCGGCGCTATGGAAATCCCACACAAAAAAGTCATATTTTTTGAGTGCGGGATTGACGTTGCGTTACAGGCTAAAATGCTTGCGGTATAGCTATACCGACACAACTTGTAATGGCTGCGTTACTGTTTTTACACTGAAACTGACATTTTTTCAGTGTTAAAACCGTAACGCACAACTCGTAATCTAGCCGAAAATTATTAAACTAATAATTAAATTAAATAAATTCTTAATCTCATAAATTAATTTTATAAAGGGTGGTTGGTTTAAGGTAAAGATCTCTATCAGTGTTGGTAAGGACAAGAATTCATAGAATATACGTAAATGCATTTTGTGATTGGCTGATGGCTGCCACATGATACTGTGGGAGGGAAAATATAAATTTGTCAGAAAGAAATCTACTACTCATTTGAAATTCAAACTAAGTTCTTTTGTATTGTCTGTTTATTATGCATTTACTGAGTATGTTGTTCTACTTTGTTTAGTGGTCCTTTAAACAACCATTCTAGTGAAAAAATGACATGCTCTTATTGCTTAGAGCATACAATTTTAGCACCGGCTGCATGTCCCGGGCAGAAACAGCTGTTGAGTCATTCAACAGTGGTACTTGCACAACCCAGCTGTGAGACTGCTGCTGCTACTGACAAACTCACTGGCCATGCCCGTTCTGGATCTGCAGCTCCAGAGCACTACTTTGGCTAGGTGTTTAACCCCCTTTGCAAAGGTTAAACACATAGGCCTAGATTCCAAGTGGAGCACATCTGCTGCCATGAGAAGAGTAAATGCGATTGTGAGGTCAGAGTATTTTTTACCGTTAGAACTTGTATTACACGTTGAACTTTAAAAAAAAAATTGCAACCTCTCTTGTGCGAAATTGCAGTAACTATTGCTCACTATATTTTTAGTGAAGTGTACAAAATGGTAACTCCCGCTTGTATTACAACTTCATGGTTAAACCAAAGTAAAAAGCTCTGGTAAAATCATTGTGACTGCTTATACAGGCCCCGATGATCGAAAGTGCTACGAGGCGGCAAAATATTTAAAGGGATCTGCCGCTATGTCGAGTGAGCTTGTTGGAATATTCCAAGCTCTCAACATATCCGCACCGACCAAGAGGCGTTTAATATACATGCCATTCATTGGCTATGCTGGCTTAGGCAGCAACCAGCATCTCCAACCATATTGGCGATGTATAGTAAACGAGCCCTTTGAATAACTTCCATTTGCCTAACCGCTACTCCTATTACACCTAAACCAAAGTACCCCACCATAGCAAACTAAACCGCAACATACCCACCACAATTAAAATCAGAATTAAACTTTCATGATTCAGATAGAAAATGCAATAAAAAAAAAAAATACAACAACTTTGCAATATACTTCCATTGGTAAAACATGCAAATTATTTTTATATGCACACTTTCTGAGGCTCCAGTTCCTACTGAGCATGTGTAAAAGTGCACAGTATATATGTTTATGCATTTTGTGATTGCCTGATGGTCGTTACATGATACAGGGGAGGGAAAATTGGATAGACTTTGAAATGTGCCAAAAAATATGCTACTGCTCATTTAAAATTCAAAGTAAATGCTATTGCATTGTCTTTTTATTGTGTATTTGTCAATTTTTAAATGTTACTATATTTACCTGTCCTTTAACGGTTGCTAATTAGAACTAGCTGCTCTAACCAATCACTGTGTAGTATGCAACTGGGTCAGGAAAACTGCACCAAACTTCTGTACAGAATCTGAGCTCCACCTTCTCATAAAGAAGTGACATAAGCACAATTTTCAGAGGTATTTACAGAAAAAGCAATCAAAACGAATAATTAAATTTAAATGTATATAGTAAAGTTTTTATATTTCTATTATTTGTATGTTTTTTGGGGGAATTAAAATTAATTAAATTAAAATAAAAGTACAAAAAGAAAATGTTCTGATGTGTTGCATCTAACTATGTATTTAAGAAATGTTAAAACATAGTTAAAGCCAGCCCCAGAGCACTGTTGGGCGTTAGCTGGATAGCCAATGACAATGAACATATGTTAGTAGCTACCAATAACCATCTAGCTCTCAGCGGTGTATTACTGCTCCTGAGCCTAGGCTGCCTGTGAATGCTTTTCAACAAATGATATTAAAGGGACAGTCAATTCCAAAAAAAACTTTCATGATTCAAATAGGGCATGCAATTTTAAACAACTGTCCAATTTACTTTTATCACCAATTTTGCTTTGTTCTTTGTATTCTTAGTTTAAAGCTAAACCTAGGAGGTTCATGTGCTAATTTCTTAGACCTTGAAGACCGCCTCTAATTTAAATGCATTTTGACAGTTTTCACCACTAGAGGGCGTTAGTTCATGTGTTTCATATAGATAACATTGAATTCATTCATGTGAATTTACTGAGGAGTGAGCACTGATTGGCTATAATGCAAGTCTCTCAAAAGAACTAAAATAAGGGGGCAGTCTGTAGAGGCTTAGATACAAGGTAATCACAGAGGTAAAATGTGTATTATTATAACAGTGTTGGTTATGCAAAATTGGGGAATGGATTATTAAGGGATTATCTATCTTTTAAAACAACAAAAATTCTGGTGTTGACTGTCCCTTTAAGATAACAAAGTACATTTGATAATAGAAGTCAATTGAAAAGTCTCTTTAAAATGTATGCTGCATTTGAACTATGGAGGTTTCAATGTCTATTATGTTAGTTTAATTTTTCTTTAATATACAGTAGGGATATTCTTTATAAATTACAGGAAATACCATTTAGTAAAAATAGTATAAATATTGTTTAAGGCCAGTATTGTATAGCAACTAGAAACTTTAAATAAAACAATACAATGATAATGAATATATAATGTACTGTATACCGTGGGGCAGAAAAATATTTAGTCAGCCACCAATTGTGCAAGTTCTCCCACTTAAGAAGATGAGAGAGGCCTGTAATTTTCATCATAGGTATACCTCAACTATGAGAGACAAAATGTGGAAACAAATCCAGACAATCACATTGTCTGATTTGGAAAGAATTTATTTGCATATTATGGTGGAAAATAAGTATTTGGTCAATATCAAAAGTTCATCTCAATACTTTGTTATATATCCTTTGTTGGCAATGACAGAGGTCAAACGTTTTCTGTAAGTCTTCACAAGGTTGTCACACACTGTTGCTCGTATGTTGGCCCATTCCTGTATGCAGATCTCCTCTAAAGCAGTGATGTTTTGGGGCTGTCGCTGGGCAACACAGACTTTCAAATCCATCCAAAGGTTTTCTATGGGGTTGAGATCTGGAGACTGGCTAGGCCACTCTAGGACCTTGAAATGCTTCTTACGAAGCCACTCCTTCGTTGCCCAGGCGGTGTGTTTGGGATCATTGTCATGCTGAAAGACCCAGCCACGTTTCATCTTCAATGCCCTTGCTGATGGAAGGAGGTTTGCACTCAAAATCTCACGATACATATCCCCATTCATTCTTTCATGTACACGGATCATTTGTCCTGTTCCCTTTGCAGAGAAACAGCCCTAAAGCATGATGTTGCCACCCCCATGCTTCACAGTAGGTATGGTGTTCTTTGGTTGCAACTCAGCATTCTCTCTCCTCCAAACACGACGAGTTGTGTTTCTACCAAACAGTTCTACTTTAGTTTCATCTGACCATATGACATCCTCCCAATCCGCTTCTGGATCATCCAAATGCTCTCTAGCATACTTCAGACAGGCCCGGACATGTACTGGCTTAAGCAGGGGGACACGTCTGGCACTGCAGGATTTGGCAGGGTAGTGTGTTACTGATGGTAGCCTTTGTTACGTTGGTCCCAGCTCTCTGCAGGTCATTCACTAGGTCCCCCCGTTTGGTTCTGGGATGTTTGCTCACCGTTCTTGTAATCATTTTGACCCCACAGGGTGAAATCTTGCGTGGAGCCCCAGATCGAGGGAGATTATTAGTGGTCTTGTATGTCTTCCATTAATTCTAATTATTGCTCCCACAGTTGATTTCTTCACACCAAGCTGCTTGCCTATTGCTGATTCAGTCTTCCCAGCCTGGTGCAGGTCTACAATTTTGTTTCTGGTGTCCTTCGACAGCTCTTTGGTCTTCACCATAGTGGAGTTTGGAGTGTGACTGTTTGAGGTTGTGGACAGGTGTCTCTTATACTGATAACAAGTTCAAACAGGTGCCATTAATACAGGTAATGAGCGGAGGACAGAGGAGCCTCTTAAAAAAGAAGATACAGGTTTATGAGAGCCAGAAATCTTGCTTCTTTGTAGGTGACCAAATACTTATTTTCCACCATAATATGCAAATAAATTCTTTCCAAATCAGACAATGTGATTGTCTGTCTGGATTTGTTTCCACATTTTGTGTTTCATAGTTGAGGTATACCTATGATGAAAATTACAGGCCTCTCTCATCTTCTTAAGTGGGAGAACTTGCACAATTGGTGGCTGACTAAATACTTTTTTGCCCTATATATATATATATATATATATATATATATATATATATATATATATATATATATATGAGCAAAGGCTGTGAAAAATTGTCTTTATTTTTTAACCTTTTGATCTTTTGTTAAAAAAATACACAAATTACTCTGCTCTCATGGATATCAAACAATTGCAAACACAACACAGGTTTATCAAAAAATAAAATAATATTTGTTACATACATGTGTGCTACAATTATTGGCACTCCTATGAATTAGTATGAGAATAATATATTTGAAGTATATTCCCATTTTACATTGTTTAGTACACCTTGGTGACTAGGAACAGAACATTGTTCAGCCATGACTTCCTGTTAATCACAGAGGTATAAATATGAGATAACACATAGGCCAAAATCCCTAATCATTCATCACAATGGGTAAGACCAAGGAATATAGCTGTGATGTGCGGCAAAAGGTTATTGAGCTTCACAAAATGGGAACTTATAAGAAAATATCAAAAGCATTGAAAATGCCCTTTTCCACCATCAGGGCAATAATTAGAAGAAGTTCCAGTCAACTGGATATGTTATCGACGTGTGTCATGTGTCTATATTGTCTCAACGCACTTTGAAGAGGATGGTTCAAGAGGACAAAATATCTCCAAGGACCAAAGCTGGAGAATTGCAGAAGTTATTTGTTTCTTGGGGGTCAGAAAGTCTCCCAAACTACAATTTGACATTTCCTACATCACCACAAGTTGTTTGTAATGGTTTTAAGAAAAAAAGCCTCTACTCTCATCCAAAAACAAACTCAAGTGTCTTCAGTTTGCCAGAGAGTACTGGAACTTTAAATGGGATTGGGTTCAGATGGAACCAAAACATAATTTATGTAAGAACTTACCTGATAAATGAATTTCTTTCATGGTGGCGAGAGTCCACAAGCTGTTACATATGGGATATACATTCCTACCAGGAGGAGGCAAAGTTTCCGAAACCTCAAAAGCCTATATATACCCCTCCCACCTCACACATACCTCAGTTTTACGAATAGCCAAATAGTGAGGTGTTAAAGAAGTAAAAGCCAATAATGAGGAGCAGGAAAAAAGATGTGTAACAAACAAAAAAATATAACCCCCAATGGGTGTGGTATTGTGGACTCTCGCCACCATGAAAGAAATTAATTCATCAGGTACATTCTTACATAAATTGTGTTTTCTTTTATAAAGGTGGTGAGAGTCCACAAGTTGCTACATATAGGAAATAATACCCATGTGGAAGTCCATGAGTAACAAGAAATGGGGGGATAAAAAGCTTTTTTTCACTGAGAAATTAAATCCAAACCCCAAAATAATGTCTTTTATGACAAAAATATAAGCACAATTATCAAACTAAGACTGAAGGACCTTTCTACCAAAAGCTGCTTCTGATAAAGCAAAATATCAAAATGGTAACAATTTGTAAAGGTATGCAAAGAAGACCAAGGTCCCCATTTATCATTGTGCAAAGTCATGATCCGCTATAGCGAACCATGTCCGCCGCACATCGATAAATGCTGACAGCATACGCTGTCGGCATTTATCATTGCACCAGCAGTTCTTGTGAACTGCTGGTGCAATATCGCCCCCTGCAGATTCGTGGCCAATCGGCCGCTAGCAGGGGTTGTCAATCAACCCGATCGTTTTTGATCGGGTTGATTTCTGTCCGCCGCCTCAGAGCAGACAGACAGGTTATGGAACAGAGGTCTTTAGACCACTGCTTCATAACTTGTGTTTCTCGTGAGCCTGAAGGCTTGCCAGAAACACTGGTCATCAAGCTCCACTCGGAGCTTAATAAATAGACCAGCAAGTGGCCCTTTGCAAATTTGATCAACTGAAGCCTCATTTTTGAAAGCCCAAGATGTGGCAACAGATCTAGTAGAAAGAGCTGTAATTCTCTGAGGCCTGCCTCCAAATAAGCCTTGTGAATCAAAAGTTTCAGCCAAGAGGCTAATGAAATAGCCGAGACCTTCTGGCCTTTCTTAGGACCAGAAAACCGAACAAACAGACTAGCAGTCTGTCTGAAATCCTAAGTAGCATTAACATATTTAGCTTTTGTAGATTAAGTGAATTAATATGTCATTATCATTTTTAAGTGAGAATATATCATAAAGGGTAATATTGTATATCCCATACGTAACAGCTCATGGACTCTTGCCACCTTTATGAAAGAAATAGAGCTGTTTGGCAATAAACTGCAGAGATGGGTTTGGCGCACACAGAGAAGTTGCCATATGGAAAAGTACCTCATGCCCATGGTTAAAGTGAAGGTCAAGTCCGGGTGACTCGTCCACGCCGTTCAGCTCTTTATTTGAAATGAACCTGACTTTCTTTCATCATTTAGACCACATTTTATTTGTCACAGGTTTTTTTTTTACCTTTTATTTGTACCCCGTTATACTGTACTCGTCCGCCCACCATCTTAGATAACTTGATTGACAGATATCTAAGATGTAATGCTCCAATCTCTGTATCTCTGTTCTCCCCCCCCTCTCTGTTCCCCCCCCCCCGGGGCGTTCAGCCCCTTTTTCACAAGGTCACTTCTAGGAATTGCACATGCGTAACTTCATGAGGAGCGTCATGTCTCTGAGGCTCGTTCATGAGACGCGCATGCGTATTCAGCTTCCTGTTTCCACAATGTTACTGAATATTTTATATCACTTACCGTAAAAATAATCTAAAAATCGGTGAAACTCAAGCGGTTCCGTAATAGACAAAAATGCTAACGTTGTCCACGATCGCATAGTACTCAATGAATGTATGTATTCATTCATTGAATACTATGTTTCACTTACGTGACCGCAAAATGTAACGCATGCGCGATTTGGGTGCACATACACATGCGCAGTTCATTTCCATATGTTGTGCACACGCTTTAAACGAACGTAGAGAGCGTGTGTGACCGCTCGCTACGTCACTAACCCAGAATAAGGAAATGTTGGAGGGGAGGAGTCCCAATGAAAACGGATAGGATTTTTATAGTTAATTTTTAATAGAAAGGAAGATGCAAATAAAAAAAAAAAAAAGTTAGCGACTAGGATGCTTATAAGATATTTAATTAAACTCAGTAGGGAAGTAGACGAAAATTGACCTTTACTTTAAATATGGTGGTGGAGGTTTTTCTGCCAGAGGATCTGGACATTTTGTTAGGATACATGGCTTCATGGACTTCATTGA
Organism: Bombina bombina; assembly: GCF_027579735.1. NCBI lineage: Eukaryota > Metazoa > Chordata > Amphibia > Anura > Bombinatoridae > Bombina > Bombina bombina. The sequence continues at coordinate 801,585,482 of NC_069504.1, forward strand.
CTCAAATATCAACAGATATTAAATGAACACCTGATTGCCTTTGCCAGAAAGCTTAAAGGGACACTCAATCAAAATTAAACTTTCATTATTCAGATAGAACATGCCATTTTAAACAACTTTCCAATTTACTTCCATTAACAAAATGTGCACAGTTTTTTTTATATTTAAACTTTTTGAGTCACCAGCTCCTACTGAGCATGTGCAAGAATAAGTGTGTATGCATTTGTGAATGGCTGATGGCTGTCACATGGTACGTGTATGCATTTGTGATTTGCTGATGGCTGTCACATGGTAGAGGGGGAGTGGAAAAAAATAACTTAAAATTGTCAGAAAAAAAAATCTACTACTCATATGAAGTTCAGACTAAGTGCTATTGCATTGTCTTGTTATCTTGCATTTGTTGATTATGCAAATCTACTGTGTTGACTGGTCCTTTAAAATGGGCCATGGTTGGATCTTCCAGCAGGACAATGATCCAAAACATACATCAAAATCAACACAAAAATGGTTTACTAACCACAATATCAAGGTCCTGCAAAGCCCATCCCAGTCCCCTGACTTGAGCCCCATAGAAAAGTTGTGGGATGAACTGAAGAGTAGAGTCCACCTGCGTTGACCTTGAAATTTGAAAAATCTGGAAAGATTCTGTATGGAGGAATGGTCTCAGATCCGTTTCCATGTATTCTCCAACTTCATCAGGCATTTCTGGAGAAGATACAACAAAGGGTTTTTGTTTTTTTTGAGTGCTACCAAAGTGACCAAAATAATTACAAAACAACAAAAAATATATTGGTGCATATCCAACCACTTAAGTCCACTCTTTCATGGCATATTTGTATATGCTTCTGTCTGCCAAATATACTTACATAGCTTCTAATAAGATTGGGATAAACATCTCACAATAATATGAGCCTATATCTGTGCTGCAAAAACAAATATACTTCTATCTGCTAAATATACTTACATAGTTCAAATAAAATTGGGATTAACATCTCGCAATAATATTGACTTATATTTATGCTGCAAAAAAAAATTTGCTTTCAAAAATGCCTTTAAATGAAATGGGATCTTAGTCACACAATATGATCATATTCTGCTAAGCCAGTTACTTACATAGTTCAAATAAAATTGGGATTAACATCTCGCAATAATATTGACTTATATTTATGCTGCAAAAAAAAATTTGCTTTAAAAAATGCCTTTAAATGAAATGGGATCTTAGTCACACAATATGATCATATTCTGCTAAGCCAGTCACCACTTACAAGGTGTCCCACAAAGACTGGTCCTACACTAACCAGTTTCCACACTGCAGCAAGTCATGTCTACACAGTGTGAAACTTTCTAGCTTATTAAGTATATTTATCTGGAACACACCTGGGCTGGGTGGCGTGCATTAACCAAAGGGGAGGGATTTGGTCAGCTCCCTATTTAAGAGATACAACAAAGGGTTTTTTTTTTGGTTAAGCGCACCACAAAAGGACTGTTTAATCTTAACACACATATTGTGGGAGTGCTACCAAAGTGACCAAAATAATTACAAAACAACAAAAAATATTGGTGCACATCCAACCACTTAAGTCCACTCTTTCATGGCATATTTTCTGGAGAAGACTCAGATGTTTTGGCAAAGGGAGGTAGCACAAAGTATTGACTAAAAGGTTGCCAATAATTGTGCCACACATATATTTAACAAACATTGTTTTTATAAACCTGTGTTGTGTTTGCAATTGTTTGATATCCATGTGAGTAGATTATTTTTGTGTAGTTTTTTTAACAAAAGATCAAATGGTTAAACAATAAAGACAATTATTTACAGCATTCTTTGCGCTCATATATTTACCAAGGGTACCAATATCAGTGGAGGGCTATATATATATATGTGTGTGAATATATATATATATATGTGTGTGTGAATATATATATATATATATATATATATATATATATATATATATATATATATATATATATATATATATATATATATATAATCTCTGTAATGTATGTTATACGTTGCATAAATATACTAGGGGACGATCAAAAATTCAATTGCATGAAGAGAAATCACACAAAATCTTTGCTGTTTTTTTCATTAAGCAATATATTGTTCAAACTAAAATTTATCTTTCTAATTATTATTTTTTGGAGAGACCTTGCTGTACTGCCGAGAATTTTAATTTTAAGCTTGCCAGAGTAGAGAGCTATACGTCATCAGCCCCAGGTATGTATTTTGATTCAATAATGTATTGTACAGCAATTTTGAGTAATATACTAATAACATTCTGTTTTACAAATAAATGATAATCCTATAGTTGATAATAATAATGGTTAATATACCTGCATATATGTAAATGTGTCATTCAGTACAACAATGCTGAATATAACTGTAAATTAGCTATTTAATAATGAGGAATATTCTTTTACCCTTGACCTTATAATAATGATCTCAATATTTTAATTGTTCTCAGGGGATGTTAAGGCTTGAAGTCAAACAAGTAAAAGCACAGCTGGGACGCGGTCAGACTGTCACCTGGCGTCTTTCAGGGACAATCTCTTCTTGGGGACAATAGAGGAAGCAGCTGAGTCAGGAAGTTTAGAGAGTGCTCAATCTTCCTCTCTTTGTTCAGCCTCCAGCACTGCAAGAGAAGAACAGGAAGTAGACCCCTCCTCACACCACGCTAGCCCACTCAACGGGGGAGCCCAATTCTAACTAGGCTATTAATAAACACAATAATGGCAGATAAGGAATGCTCAGCACACCTATAGACACCTTCCTGCTGTAAAACATCACACCCCCCACTTCATCTTTGGACGTTATTATAGACTTTTGTCTGTCTAAAATATATTTGGCCAACTTTTCCAAGTGGTGTTGCGTCTATTTAATCAGCACATCCGTTCATCTGTCATATTGTACAATGCATATTAGTTGTACAGATGAGCTATTAGATAATCATCGCCCAATTCCACAGCTGAAAGCTCAGTCAGTCTCCAACCTTATTCTTTAAAAAAAAATACATAAAATGTGATTTTATCTCTAAGACCATTGCTGTTCACCTCCTGTGTAATATATACTATACACACATGCACAAATAAAATTAAAAACATGCATGTATACAGACACAAATACATTCACACACACAATATAAATATAAAATATTATTAGCAAAATTTACTTTTCACCCCCACCCCAGACCCACCAGTTAGTCACAATCGTCTTTGGTTTGATTTTTGTGTTATAAAATTGAAACAATAGTCTATATTTATTTAAAACAACAAATATTGCCTTTCTGATTACAGTGCTGTACTATTTTTTGATTGTTCTAAGTATACAAAAGTATTACAAATTATATAAAAGTACCTTAAGGCTGCGGACAACAATCAGCCTGATCAAATACGATCAGGTTGATACCGTTGATTGACACCCCGGATTGGCTGTGAATCCGTAGGGGCAGCATTGCACAAGCATTTCACTAGAAATGCTTGTGCAATGTTAAATGCCGACAGCGTATCATGTCCGCCTGCATCATAATAAATTGTCCCCTTTGTACCATCCTCTCTCCAAATTGTAGCATTTTACAGATGCAAATATACCACAATCCAAATATTCTCAGATAGCAAGCAGTTTAATTAAAGGGTTTTCTACCTGTACTTGCAAAGTGACCTTTTAGCAATCATCGGCTAGATTACGAGTCTTGCATTATGAGGGGTGCGGTGCTAATTTACCTACAGCGCTGGTATTACAGGTTTTCCTAAACCCGGCGTTATTAGGCAAGAAGTGAGCGTAGAGCAAAATTGAGCTCCATACCGCACTCCAATACCAGCGCTGCTTAAGTCAGCGGTGAGCTGGTTTTATGTCCTTGTGCATGATTTTCCCATAGACATCAATGGGGAGAGCCAGCTGAAAAAAAGCCTAACACATGCAATAAAGCAGCGTAAAGCTCCGTAACGCAGCTCCATTGATTCCTATGGGGAAACTAAATTTATGTTTACACTTAACACCCTAATGTGAACTCTGAGTCTAAACACCCCTAATCTTACACTTATTAACCCTTAATATGCCACCCCCGACATCGCCGACACCTACATTATACTTATTAACCCCTAATCTGCTGCTCTGGACATCGCCAACACCTACATTATATTTATCAACAACTAATCTGCTGCCCCCAACATCGCCGACACCTACATTATATTTATTAACCCCTAATCTCCCGCCCCCAATGTCGCCGCAATCTACCTACACTTATTAACCCCTAATCTGCCACCCCCAAAGTCGCTGCCACTATAATAAACATATAAACCCCTAAACCGCCGCACTCCTGCATCCCAAACACTAGTTAAATATTATTAACCCTTAATCTGCCGCCCCTAACATCGCCGCCACCTACCTACATTTATTAACCCCTAATCTGCCGCCCCCCCAACATCGCCGCCACTATACTAAATTTATTAACCCCTAAACCTAAGTCTAACCCTAACACCCCCTAACTTAAATATAATTAAAATAAATCTAAATAAAACCTACCATCATTACCTAAATAATTCCTATTAAAAACGAAATACCTATAAAGTAAACCCTAAGCTAGCTACAATATAACAAATAGTTACATTGTAGCTATTTTAGGGTTTTATTTTTATTTTACAGGCAAGTTTGTATTTATTTTAACTAGGTAGAATAGTTACTAAATAGTTATTAACTATTTACTAACTACCTAGCTAAAATAAATACAAATTTACCTGTAAAATAAAACCTAACCTGAGTTACACTAACACCTAACCTTATACTACAATTAAATAAATTACCTAAATTAAATACAATTACCTAAATTACACAAAAAAAACACTAAATTACAGAAAATAAAAAAACAAATGATCAGATATTTAAACTAATTACACCTAATCTAATAGCCCTATCAAAATAAAAAAAAAACCCTAGCCTAAACTACCAATAGCCCTTAAAAGGGCCTTTTGCGGGGCATTGCCCCAAAGAAATCAGCTCTTTTACCTGTAAATAAAAATACAAACAACCCACCACTCACACAACCAACCCCCCAAATAAAATCCTAACTAAAAAACCTAAGCTCCCCATTATCCTGAAAAGGGCATTTGGATGGGCAGTCCTCAGCGAAGCTAGGTAGTTAGTAAACAGTTAATAACTATTTAGTAACTATTCTACCTAGTTAAAATAAATACAAACTTGCCTGTAAAATAAAAATAAACCCTAAGATAGCTACAATGTAACTATTAGTTATATTGTAGCTAGCTTAGGGTTTATTTTACAGGTAAGTATTTAGTTTTAAATAGGAATTAGTTAGGTAATGATAGTAAGTTTTATTTAGATTTATTTTAATTATATTTAAGTTAGGGGGTGTTAGGGTTAGACTTTAGGTTTAGGGGTTAATAAATTTAGTATAGTGGCGGCGACGTTGGGGGCAGCAGATTAGGGGTTAATAACTGTAGGTAAGTGGCGACGATGTTAGGGGAGGCAGATTAGGGGTTAATAATATTTAACTAGTGTTTGTGATGCGGGAGTGCGGCGGTTTAGGGGTTAATATGTTCTAGTGGCGGCGATGTCCGGAGCGGCAGATTAGGGGTTAATAAGTATAATGTAGATGTTGGGGCGGCAGATTAGGGGTTAATAATATTTAACTAGTGTTTGCAATGCGGGAGTGCGGAGGTTTAGGAGTTAATATGTTTATTCTAGTGGCGGCGATGTCAGGAGTGGCAGATTATGGGTTAATAATTTAACTTTAGTGTTTGCGATGCAGAAGGGCCTTGGTTTAGGGGTTAATAGGTAGTTTATGGGTGTTAGTGTACTTTTTAGAACTTTAGTTATGAGTTTTATGCTACAGCTTTGTAGTGTAAAACTCATAACTACTGACTTTAGAATGCGTTACGAATCTTGCGGGATAGGCTGTACTGCTCACTTTTTGGCCTCCCAGAAAAAGCTTGTAATACCGGCGCTATGGAAGTCCCATGAAAAAAGACTTTACGCAAATTGTGTAAGTTAATTTGTGGTATGGTCATAAAAGTGTGCGGTTCCCCTAAACCTGCAAGGCTCGTAATACCAGCGGTAGTGAAAAAGCAGCGTTATAAGCCTTAACGCTGCTTTTTTACTCATACCGCAAAACTCGTAATCTATCCGTATGTGTTTGTCTTGTAATCAGTACAATGGGCTGAAGGACCTTACACCTTGGGCTTAGTGGGTTAGTGTAAACAGCTCTCATATGGATGTATAAATAATATAGACTGCTTTCTGTGTATTGAGTTGTTACGAAGAGGAGCTAAGTTTTAGTCAGTAAATAAACAAGTAAAATTAAATAATAAAAGTAAAGTGGATTTTTTTAAAGATTGTATATTTTTAATTTTGACTTCCATGTCTTTTTAAAATTGTATATACCCTTATTTTGTCACTTGCATGATTATAGATTCCCACAGGATTCCCTCAATTCCTCCTGTATTTGTTTGATACATTTTGTCCTGTCTCTTAAAATAATTCTATCATGATTGTAATTTTATCTTTGTAACCATGGACAGCTCTGCAGAATTTGTTGGTGCTTTACAAATATAGTATAATAACAAAAATAATAATTAAGGGAGGCGTGTCCGACCATCGACCAAGATGGCTGCTTTATAATTTTGGCTGATAGAAAGAGCAGATGAAACCCCTGTTTACCACTCCTTATACCATATATCCAGTGTTTTTCTAATGACTCGATAAGGAATACTTGTGGAGCTGATCTACGCTACTTTTATATTAGTCCTCAGCCCAGCAGATATGGTGCGCAGCGGAGGCCTAGGTACGGCCTAGAACCCTATCTACCCCCCCCCAGCATCCTGAATAATCAGCCAGCCATTTGTGCTGAAGAATGACAATATTAACACAGGACGTCACATTGAGGTACTTGAACTATCTGGCATAGTGGATCTTGCTAAGCTATCTTAAATGCGACATCAAACAAACTCTCATTTACAAGCACACCTAAAATATGAGAGACTAATGCAGCTCTTGTGTCTAAACTAAAAGACATTTTGGAGGCTCATCATAAGGCTCTCATAGCAGCTATTAAAGAGGCCTTCAACCCTACTTATGTTACCCTACAGATCAGCGCCACTGCGGAAAGGGACATCATTACACTGGAAGGAGGTAGTGGGGCCATTGGGCTTGTGCTTCCATCACCCCATTCACAAAAACATAGTCTACCCCTTGAGAGTATTGGAGGTCCCACGGGATCTCAGACAAAGGAGGCAAACCTGGACACGAACACCAAAACGGACAAGACCAATGCTGACGAGTCTTCAACCAGTGTGGACTCTGTATGGGTTGCGGCTCCAGCATAATTGAGCACAACTCCTGCCGGAATGTCTGCGAAATGGAAGGAGGTACAATTCGGACACCCAGGAATTACAGAAACGTCTTTCGCAGCAGATGGGGAGAAGAGGTCCGAATTAGTCAGCACTTACTGTAATTCTAGGGGTGGTAGGCAGCCTGTTGGTTCCGGACTTCCATCCTACACATATTCCCTTTTAACATCTTATGTGCCATGGTCCGGCACACAGCCAAAAATAGGTGTGGGGTAAGAACCAAGACAAGCCTGATGAATACTACAGTGTATTACTACTATCACCAGTAATATCCTTGTTAGTATGAGCTCTAAAATAGGGTAATAAGCAGTTGTGTTCATGAGGACTTTTTGTCTGAGACTATATTAATGACTATACGACTGCCCTTACTTTCCCAACATCGCACTCCACTCTTCTGCATACCCTAAGATAACTGATTCCTACAGTATGGAGGACAATGTGACACCCTTCTGGTATTTACCTGAACAGCTTTATTTGTAATGATAATGTTTATGGTATTTTCTTAATGTAAGTTAAATCTATCATGGGTCGTTGTTTCATATGTTACAGTGTCCTACTGAGATGTGTTTTTATACAGTAGCCTCTAGTTTTCTGGACAATGCAGAATTTTGTCTATAATGTTTGTATTTAAAGGGACACTAAATCCCACAATTTTCTTTCATGATTCAAGTAGAGAATACAATTTTAAACAGCATTCCAATTTACTTGTATTATCTAATTTGCTTCATTCAGTAGATATCCTTTGTTGAAGAAATAGCAATGCACATGTGTGAGCCAATCACACGAGGCATCTATGTGCAGCAACCAATCAGCAGCTACTGAGCCTATCTAGATATGCTTTTCAGCAAAGGATATCAAGAGAATTAAGCAAATTAGATAATAGAAGTACATTAAAAAGTTGTTTAAAATAGTATGCTCTTTCTAAATCACGAAAGAAAAAATTTGGGTTCAGTGTCCCTTTAAGTGTGTCACCATATAATCCTAGTCTCAGATGATTACCATACCTTGTTAACTGAAATGTCTCCTCTACAGGAATAAAATGGTAGATAGAAAATTCGTATAGTGTTAACATATTTTAGTATCTGGTCTATATTAAGACACTCGTAGGAAATGAGTATCCTAATTTCAGACTATTTTAACGCCCTATTATATAATGTCTATAATTTTAAGGATCCCAAGCAGTATACTTCATTGAGGCTGGAAAATACCAGTAGCTTCTATTAGTCTGTATTGTGTGCCCTAATATAATGTTCCAGCTAATAACAATACCTTTACCAGTCAGCTCTATAAACAACCCTAAAGAATAGCTTTAGCTGTGTCTCTTGCGGCCGGAGGGACATGGCAACCATAGATTAAGTTGCTATTAGGGAGTTATAAAGTAGACACCTCATACCAATTAACTCACTAGATATGTTTGTTTGTTAGATAGATACTACTAAAATGAGGGATCTACTAAACATTTCACACTGTGGGGGATATTTATCAAAGCGTCAACTATGTTGCATTCGCGGGCGTCAATAGGCTTGTCTAACATCGCCAAACATCACGGCCATAGATCTGAATACGATCTCCATATTTATAAAAAAAGCTTTAAAAACACACGCACCAAGTACAGGGCGATGAGCATCGGACTGTTGTTAACTAACAGTCATCAATGACGCTGTTATTCAAACTCTGATTTGAACAGCCAATAGAATTTTAGTAGCTCTCATCCTATTGGCTGATTTAAACAGCCAGTAGGATTTCAGAAGCTCGCCTCCTATTGGCTGATTTGAATTTAACACTCAAATCTGTCAATAGGAATGCAAGGGACGCCATCTTGAATCATGTCCCTTGCATGGAAGCTGCAGTTTCCGGCGGCGACCGTAAGAAGAGGAGCTCCACGTCGGATGGCTTTAGGATGGACCCGCTCCACGCCACAGAGATGAAGATAGAAGATGCCGCTTGGACGAAGACTTCTTCCGTCTGGATGGATGAAGACATCGCCGCCTGGATGAAGACTTCTTCCACATGGATGATTGAAGACATCGCCACCTGGATGAAGAATTCTTCGCCTGGATGTTGGGACTTCAGAACTGTAAGTGGATCTTCAGGGGTCAGTGTTAGGATTTTTTTACATTTTTGGGGTGGGTTTTTATTTTAGATTAGGGTTTGGGCTTGTAAAAGAGCTAAATGTCATTTTAAGGGCAATGCCCATCCAAATGCCATTTTCAGGGCATTAGGTAGCTTAGGTTTTTTTTAGAGTTAGGGTTTTTATTTGGGGGGGTTGATTGGGTGGTGGGTTTTACTGTTGGGGGGGGTGTTTGTATTTATTTTTACAGGTAAAAGAGTTGATATTTTTGGGGCAATGGCCCACAAAAGGCCCTTTTAAGGACCATTGGTTCTTTATTGTAGGCTAGTTTTTTTTTTTTTTTTGAGGGGGGCTATTTTATTTTGATAGGGCTATTAGATTAGGTGTAAAAAAATATTTATAATTTCGTTTATTTTTAGTAATTTAGTGTTTGATATTTTTTTGTAACTTAGTGTTTTTTTGTGGTAATTTAGTACTTTGTAATAATGTTTAATTGTAGATTTAAATAATTTTAGTAGTGTTAGGTTTTTTTAATATGTAATTTAGTTTATTTAATTGGTAGTTTGATTTAATTTTAGTATAATAGTTAGGTTAGGTTAATTTATGGTTTAAAATTAGTTTATTTTAATTCTACAGGTAAGTTTCAATTTATATTAAGATAGGGCTCTTGTAATTTTAATTTAAAGTTTAAGGGGTTGTTAGGTTTAGGGGTTAATAGCTTAATTTAATTTTTGGCGATGTGGGGGGCTGACGGTTTAGGGGTTAATAGGTTTAGTTAAAGGTGGTGATGTGGGAGGCCAGAGGTTTAGAGGTTAATAAGTTTATTTAGTGGCGGCGGTGTCGGGGAGCGGTGGGATAGGGGTTAATACATTTTATTTGTGTCGGCGATGTCGGGGGAGGCAGATTAGGGGTGTTTAGACTCAGGGTTTATGTTAGGGTGTCAGGTGTAAATGTAACTTTTTTTCAACCATAGAAATCAATGGGGTATATTTCATTGTCTTGCAGCATCGAACATAAGCTTTCGTTACTTTCATACTCCCATTGATTTCTATGGCATCCGCGGCCTCAACGGTGGCGGTTTGAAAACCAGGTATGGTGTGTCTGAATAGCCACGTACCTGTTATATGTTTGATAAATTGGAAAAAGTGTCAAATACAGTCGAATGTTTATTCGGAACATCTGTAATGACGTAAGCATCGATATGTGTCGGATTGAGATTGCGGGATCGTATGTTACATCACAAATTTCAACATTTGTCGATCTTGACACTTTGATAACTAGGTCGGATCAATCTCGCAACAATTACGATGCAGAATTCCAGCGTATTTTCGGTTAATGCTTTCATAAATAGGCCCCTATATGGGTTTATATACTGACCATACATCAGTAGACTACATGGGACACTACAAAGGTACTGCTAAGGGCCAAAATAGTCTGACCTCTAAACTTACTCCTTATCCTCACCAATTAGAGGGACATACTAACCTCCTAGGCCTCTATGTATGAAGCCGTCTACTTTCCTGCATTCGCCGCCCCAATACGCTCGCCTAAACTCGCCTACCATCGCTGCCGCGGACCTGAATACGTTCGCCAAAGTTATCAAGAAAGCTGTCAAGAAGCCGCGCACCAAGTAAGGTGCGATGAGCAGCGGACTGTTGTAAACTGACAGTCATCGATCTCGCTGCTCATCGGCTTCTTCGCAGCTTTCTTGCTAGCCTGTCACTAAGCATGCCACACTATACTATACTGTTTAACCCACTAAACCGCCGCTCCCAGAGCCCCCCGCACCTAAATAAAGTTATTACCCCCTAAACCGCCGCTCCTGGACCCCGCCGCAACTCTAATAAATGTATTAACCCCTAAACCGTCGCTCCTGGACCCCGCCGCCACCTACATTATACCTATTAACCCCTAATCTGCAGCCCCCTATACCGTCGCCACCTATATTAAAGTTATTAACCTCTATCCTGCGGATCCCGGACCCCGCCGCAACTAAATACATTGTTTAACCCGCCGCACCCGGAGCCCACCACCACCTACATTACATTTATTAACCCCTATCCTGCCCCCCACTACACCGCCGCCACCTACATTAAACTCATTAACCCCTAAACTGCCGCTCCCGGACCCCGCCGCAACTAAATTAAATGTTTAACCCCTAAACCGCCGCTCCCGGTCCCCGCCGCCAACTATATTAAACTTATTAACCCCTATCCTGCCCCCCTATACCTCCGCCACCTATATTAAACTTATTAACCCCTAAACCTAAGTCTAACACTAACACCCCCCTAACTTAAATATTATTTAAATAAATCTAAATAAAAATTACTATTATTAACTAAATTATTCCTATTTAAAAATAAATACTTACCTGTAAAATAAACCCTAAGATAGCTACAATATAACTAATAATTATATTGTAGCTATTTTAGGATTTATTTTTATTTTACAGGCAACTTTATTTTAACTAGGTACAATAGTTATTAAATAGTTAATAACTATTTAATAGCTACCTAGCTAAAATTCTTACAAAATTACCTGTAAAATAAATCCTAACCTAAGTTACAATTAAACCTAACCCTACACTATCATTAAATTAATTAAATAAATTAACTACAATTACCTAAAATGAAATTCAATTAAATAAACAAAACTATAGTACAAAAACAAACAAACACTAAATTACAGAAAATAAAAAAAGAATTACAAGAAGTTTAAACTAATTACACCTAATCTAAGCCCCCTAATAAAATAATAAAGCCCCCCAAAATAAAAAAATGCCCTAGCCTATTCTAAATTACAAAGTAATCAGCACTTTTACCAGCCCTTAAAAGGGCTTTTTGCGGGGCATTGCCCCAAAGTAATCAGCTCTTTTAAAAAAAAAAATACAACCCCCCCAACATTAAAACCCACCACCCACATACCCCTACTCTAAAACCCACCCAAACCCCCCATAAAAAAACCTAACACTAACCCTCTGAAGATCTCCCTACCTTGAGTCGTCTTCACTCAGCCGAGCTGAATTCTTCATCCAAGCGGGGCAGAAGAGGTCCTCCATCCGGTAGAAGCCTTCATCCAAGCGGTGTCTTCTATCTTCATCCAACCACGGCTCCATCTTGAAGACCTCCGACGCGGAACATCCTGCTGGCCCGACGGACTAACGACGAATGAAGGTTCCTTTAAGGGACGTCATCCAAGATGGTGTCTCTCGAATTCCGATTGGCTGATAGGATTCTATCAGCCAATCGGAATTAAGGTAGGAAAAATCCAATTGGCTGATCCAATCAGCCAATCGGATTGACCTCGCATTCTATTGGCTGTTCTGATCAGCCAATAGAATGCAAGGTCAATCCGATTGGCTGATTGGATCAGCCAATCGGATTTTTCCTACCTTAATTCCGATTGGCTGATAGAATCCTATCAGCCAATCGGAATTCGAGGGATGCCATCTCGTCGTTAGTCCGTCGGGCCAGCAGGATGTTCCGCGTCGGAGGTCTTCAAGATGGAGCTGCGGTTGGATGAAGATAGAAGACACCGCTTGGATGAAGACTTCTACCGGATGGAGGACCTCATCTGCCCCGCTTGGATGAAGACTTCGGCCGGATGGAGGACCTCTTCTTGCCCCGCTTGGATGAAGAATTCGGCTCAGCTGAGTGAAGACGACTCAAGGTAGGGAGATCTTCAGGGGGTTAGAGTTAGGTTTTTTAAGGGGGGTTTGGGTGGGTTTTAGAGTAGGGGTATGTGGGTGGTGGGTTTTAATGTTGGGGGGGTTGTATTTTTTTACAGGTAAAAGAGCTGATTACTTTGGGGCAATGCCCCGCAAAAAGCCCTTTTAAGGGCTGGTAAAAGAGCTGATTGCTTTGTAATTTAGAATAGGGTAGGGCATTTTTTTGATTTTGGGGGGCTTTATTATTTTATTAGGGGGCTTAGATTAGGTGTAATTAGTTTAAACTTCTTGTAATTCGTTTTTTATTTTCTGTAATTTAGTGTTTTGTTTTTTGTACTATAGTTTAGTTTATTTAATTGAATTTAATTTTAGGTAATTGTAGTTAATTTATTTAATTAATTTAATGATAGTGTAGTGTTAGGTTTAATTGTAACTTAGGTTAGGATTTATTTTACAGGTAATTTTGTAAGTATTTTAGCTAGGTAGTTATTAAATAGTTAATAACTATTTAATAACTATTGTACCTGGTTAAAATAAATACAAAGTTGCCTGTAAAATAAATATAAATCCTAAAATAGCTACAATATAATTATTAGTTATATTATAGCTATCTTAGGGTTTATTTTACAGGTAAGTATTTATTTTTAAATAGGAATAATTTAGTTAATAATAGTAATTTTTATTTAGATTTATTTAAATAATATTTAAGTTAGGGGGGGTGTTAGGGTTAGACTTAGGTTTAGGGGTTAATAAATTTAATATAGTGGCGGCAGTATAGGGGTTAATAAATTTAATATAGGTGGCGGCGGTATAGGGTGCGGCAGATTAGGGGTTAATAGGTATTATGTAGGTGGCGGCGGGGTCCGGGAGCGGTGGTTTAGGGGTTAATATATTTATTATAGTTGCGGCGGCGTCCGGGAGCGGCGGTTTAGGGGTTAATATATTTATTTAGTTGCGGCGGGGTCCGGGAGCGGCGGTTTAGGGGTTAGTAAGTTTATTCAGTTGCGGCGGGGTCCGGGAGCAGCAGTTTAGGGGTTAATAAGTATAATGTAGGTGGCGGCGGTGTAGGGGGGGCAGATTAGGGGTGTTTAGACTCGGGGTACATGTTAGGGTGTTAGGTGCAGACATTTCCCATAGGAATCAATGGGATATCAGGCAGCAGCGAACATGAGCTCTCGCTGTTGTCAGACTCCCATTGATTCCTATGGGATCCGCCGCCTCCAGGGCGGGGATTGAAAACCAGGTACACTGGCCCAGAATAGTGGCGAGCGTACCTGGTAGGTATTTGATAACTACCAAAAGTAGTCAGATTGTGCCGAACTTGCGTTCGGAACATCTGTAGTGATGTAACCATCGATCTGTGTTGGACTGAGTCCGGCGGATCGTAGGTTACGTCACTAAATTCTACTTTTGCCGGGCTGTAGGGCTTGATAACTAAGGCAAATCAGCCTCACCACAAATACGCTGCGGAATTCCAGCGTATTTGCGGTTGACGGCTTGATAACTAGAGGCCCTAGTCTCCTTGGTTTAGAGTTCGACAATTACTCCACACTGTAGTTTTGCTGTTATTTAACGTGTTGCACTGAGCAGATGGAAGCCAATAGCTATTCCTCTGTTGCTACTCATTTAGTTAATATTAGATAGTTCCAGTTCATGTTTAAGTTATAATACCCCTTACATAATTTTAATGTAATTTACATTGTATGAGTGACGTCAAACTATATGTTCTCAGTATCACTATGAAAAGAGGTTTACTTTCTCAGATATTAATGTTACATTCCCTAAGAACATTCAATTTTGTTTTTCATCTCACTAAGCCCAAAAGTGACTTGCCTCCATTAAAAATTTTAAGGTGGCATGTAGGTTCAAGAGTGACCTATTAATACTCTGGGAGGTTGATTTAACTATAAAAAAAAATCATTTTTTAAAATATTTCTACTCATTTATTCCACTCTTTGTACATCAACTCTTTTGGACAATCAAATGTTGAAAAGAATGAAAATCCATTAAAATTCGGTAATCAAATATTATTTCCGGTTATTGAATATTACTTTTGTTTTTGAAAGTTCATAATCAGATTGAATATCCACATTTGACATTTTGAATATAACATTTGATTTAACAAATACTATTCAGAAGTTCAATAATTCATGTGGTAGGGAATTTAGTAGATTGATACATAACAGATAAAAATATATCAATTCGAATGTTTCTATTTCGAATATTGCATAATTCGATTATTAAATTTAAAGAGAGCATTGTAAATAATATTACAAATATATTGATTCAAATTTTTCTAATTTGAATATTGCATAATTAAAATCGAATTATTAGAAAAATTCAAATAGAATATTACATCTAAAGAAAGCATTAGAAACACTATTACATTAATCAAATGTTAGAATGCTGTACAAACATTCAAAATTGGAAACCAACAAATGAATGCGTTAAAATGAATTAAATTTTTTGAATGCTGCAAAACATTTGCCTATACCTAGTCCTAGTCCACAAATGCCTGCCAACTCATTTGCATTCACTCCATTAATTAAAAAACTCATCTATCCTTAAAGGGACTCTGAACCCAAATTTTTTCTTTCAGGATTCAGATAGAGCGTGCAATTTTAAGCAACTTTCTAATTTACTCCTTTTATCAATTTTTTTCGTTCTCTTGATATCTTTATTTGAAAAAGAAGGCATCTAAGCTTTTTTTGGTTTAGGACTCTGGACAGCACTTTTTTATTGGTGGATGTATTTATCCACCAATCAGCAAGAACAACCCAGGTTGTTCACCAAAAATGTGCCAGCATCTAAACTTACATTCTTGCATTTCAAATAAAGATACCAAGAGAATGAAGAAAATTTGATAATAGGAGTAAATTAGAAAGTTGCTTAAAATGTCATGCTCTATCTGAATAACGAAAGAAAGAAAAAAAAATCTTAATTCAAACACTTTTAAAAAATTTGAATATGTGAGCATATCAAGTAAAACCAAAAGTTTTCAGTTGGGAACATAGTCATAGACTCGTACATAAATAATAATAATGTGTATATGGTTTATTCGATACTGATGCTTTTTAGAGTAGTGTTGGTTCTGAATAAAGGGGGGGCATTTGGATCCTTCGCTAGGATCTGAATGCGTAAGAATGCGTCTGCTTGTGGGATTCGGCTATTTTCTTAGCCGCATTTATTCTTGTGAAAGTTCAACGCCCAAGGATCTGGATTTGCACAGATCCTAATGTGTTGAACTTTCACAAGAATAAATGCGGCTTCCGAAAAGAGCCGAATCCCATGAGTAGTGCCTTCTTCCGCGTTCAGATCCTAATGGAAGAACCAAATGCCCACCACTATTCAGAATTATTAATGAGATATTGTTTGCCATACATGAGTAACATAATGTTTAGTATTCTAAAATTTTCCTAGCCCTACAACCTAGTTTCTCAACCTGTGGTACGTATACCCCTGGGGGTACTTGGGGCATTGGCAAAGGGGTACTCCAGGGATTGGTCTTCATTCTTTTTTTCCCCCTGATGTAGCTGTTGTAAACATGACATCAAAAAAGCTGTGTTTCTCATTTCTACTCTCAAGCACTCCTAACAGGGCAGAGTGTGAGTATTTCCCCACCTAGGTGGGACCACTGCTCAATCACTGATTCACCTCAAATTAGTAAAACCTTAGATGGGCTTAAATCTGGCTTGTTAGTGGCATATGAGGTTTGGAGTTTAGCTTTACTGATATGAACAGAGAAAGTGAATTGTCACAGAAACAAGTGGCAGATAAATATGCCACAGTGAAATAGGTAAAGTGCATAATACTGATGTGTGCCACAGTAAAACAAGACAAATATACTGTACATGAAATGGTTATTAAAAATAGAAAGATGGTACCATAAATATTACTTTCCTCATCATGCATCTGTTTTAATGTAAGAAGCTATGAAATTGCATCTAATTATTATCAGTGGACTATATATCTGTGTTTTTATGTGTTTATTATTCTCTATGGTTATATTGCCAAATATTACGTTCCGACAAACATAAAACAAATATCAGATTCCTATATATTTACTTCATTAATATATCTGATACAAGCTTGTGAAATTAAGTGATACACAATTTCCTTTTTTGCTTATGTAAAAGATAGACATGTGTGCAGTGGAAAAATTAGTTTTGGTTCGGCTCGGACCGATTCTGATTTTTCCGAATTCTGTTTCGGATCGATTAGAATTCAAATGTATTTGTTTCGCCTTCATTCGGATTCTAATAAATTTGGATGTATTTGTTTCGAATTCGGAAGTTCGGTATGTGTTATGTTGATTCAGATGGTTCCAACTTACACAAACAGAATTATTTCACTGTTCTATCTCACTAAATTTAATTTTTATACTGAATTGTGATTACAAATTGTGAAGTCCATGGCCATTTGAATGTAACAAATAAATCTGAACTAATTTCGATTTATTAGTTACAAATGCATTAGGACTGCTTTCGATTCGTTGCTAGGGTAATTCGGAAATTTGAATCAATTCGAATCTCTGAAGTTAATGAATTTGTCCGAATTTCGATTCAGAATGAAACGGAACGCACATGTCTAGTAAAAGATCATTAATGTGCTACAGTTGGTGTACATAGAAATCAAATAATTATCTACAGGGGACTTGCTACAAAAAGGTTGAGAAACACTGCCATACAACATTCCACATGGTGACTGGTTAGATCAGATCATTCTTTATCCTTAATTGGCTTTATTAAGAAGACCAGGAATTTGATTCCAACAGTCTTTTCAAAAGGTGAAAAAAATATAACATTGATAGAAAATGACTTTAATTTTTTGCTTCAAGATAGTACTTAGTGTGGTGATAACGATGGATAATAAGTTGTAAGAAAACTCTGAGCATATAAATGGGACTCCATATACAGGCAACCTACAGCTGCATGCAACCTACAGCTGTGTGCTTTGCATGCCATGGCAAAGAGTAATTGCAAAAATCTCACATACTAAAAGCATTTATTGTATATTTAGTACCTGTATACACCTCTGACATCCATGTTTCTGATCTCCTTTGTTGTGGACAGTTGGGGACAAATATAACTGAGCTTGTGATCTTAGCTAACCAATCACTGTTTATGGTAATTTGCCACCACCTAGTTCAAACTTATAAAGTTTGCATTTATCATTCAGTTTACTTTTAAATGTAGTTATTGAGGTATCCCTATAGTCCCTAGGTAAAGAAGGGGGGGGGTTGGACTATCCCCACAGATCCCCCTCAAATAAACCTGTGTATATTGAGGTGGGCAGTGCCTTATGTTTGTATTTTAAAATAGTGATAATAAGGATAAGAAAAGAAAAGCATAAACTGGCACACTAATGGGGGATAGTAGGACAAATGTGTGCTGTGTAATAGATGAGTGCTTAAAACATAACATTTAATTAGAACGTAATAATAAAAAAAGGATGGACTATGCCATCAATGAGATGAAATAATTAAAAAGTGTCTCGTTAGACACACTGACTCCTCTTACCTACAATACAGGCTAAACCTGTATTGAAAATAGCAATAAAGTTCCAATGAATGCATAGACTAGTAATGGGAATAATGCTAATCACAAAGGAAGCTGGGGAAAATAAGAGCAAACTTGTACCAATAAGGATAAAGGGCACCATAAGATACCAAAATGAATAAGCTCAGCTAAATAAAGGTCCCAGTCCCTCAAACTAGTCTAAAAAATCGCCAAATAAGGCCAACAATTGAACTGTTTTTATAATTCAAGAAGAGGAGGCTCTGCAAACGCCTGATGCGCATTTCGCAACTACTTTATCTGATAAAGCAGTTGTGAAACGCGCATCAGGCGTTCGCACTGCCTCCTCTTCTTGAATTATAAGAACAGTTAAATTGTTGGCGATTTTTTTAGACTAGTTTGTGGGACTGGAATATTTATTTAACTGAGCTTAATCAGCATTTTCTGTTTGGCTGATGGCTGTCACATGATGCACACGGTAAGAAAATTGAACTAACTTTGAAATTTGTAAGAAAATAAACTAGTAATTTTAAATTCATAAGTGCTTTTGCATTGTCTTTTATTATGCACTAGGCAATAAGCCTGTCCAGAGGACAGTCTCTTTTTTAACAACTAATTTTTAAGAACTTGACAGGGTTTTTCCCTGTTTTGTTTGCCATGTGCTGCTGGCAGCCATTTTACTCACCTCTCTTGCTGACTTGGTGCATTGTGGGGGATGCTGCTCATTTCCTGCATTTCCTTTTATGGCCAGACTGGTGTGCATCATCCGTGTGAGACAGGATGCAGTCTCAGAATTGTGATGTAATCACTTATTATTTAAAGGGCCTCTGTTCAGTATGCTTTTCCTTTGTGTTGTCTCAGACCTGTTTGTGAGAGTTCCTGTGTATTACCTGGCTGCCTGACGTCCTTCCTGGTTCCTGATCCCTGGCTTGTTCCTGACTCTGCTGTTTTCCTTGTTCCTGATTCAGGCTCGTCTGACTATTCGCTTTGGCTCCTGACTCGGCTCGTCTGACTACCAGCTCTGGTTTTGACTCCTGGCTTGTTATTTGACTTGTGGACTTTTTATTATTTTTTGCTATTAATAAAGGTGTGATTATTTTTGCACTTCTGATTCCTGGCACCCTGACATTACGCAAAGGCCATGAATCCTGATGGTGCCAATAATCCACCTTTACCTGCCATCATTTCCAGGATGGATGTACAGGATCACCGCTTGGATCAATTTGCATTAGCCCTGCAAACCTTGCTGACTCGCACTGCACATTTGGACCAAAGTGTCCCGCAAGTTATGGCTGCTCCTGTTTCTGCTGCTGCACCTATGCCTACCAGGAGCATGTCCAGCTCTGCACCTCTACCTTAGCGATATGGAGGCGATCCTATTCAGTGCAGAGGGTTATTGAACCAGGTGGGCATTTACTTTGAGATGTTTCCTCAGGCGTTTCCCTCTGACAGAGCTAAGGTGGGATTTCTCATCTCGTTACTCTGACACAGCTCTTGTCTGGGCTAATCCCTTGTGGGAGACTAATAAACCTGTGATTTCAAATTACCCTGAATTTGTAGCCTCCTTTCGAAGGGTATTTGATGTTCCGGCTCGCTCCTCCTCTGCTGCTAAACGACTCATGTCCATTCAGCAAGGTACAAGATCTGTTGCTCAGTATGCTATTGAGTTCCGTACACTTGCCGCAGAGGTAGGTTGGAACAATGAAGCCCTTGTTGCCGCCTTCTTTTATGGGCTCTCTGATGCGATTAAAGACGAAGTTGCTGCCAGAGATTTACCAGAGGATCTGAAGGCATTGGTGTCTTTTTTGATCCTAATTGACATCAGACTCAGACAGAGGCCCTCTTTCAAGGAGCGCTTGCGGAAGCCTCCTGTTCCGTTGTCTCCTATGTGTTCATTCCCACCCATGCCTCCCTTTCCTCCCATGCCTCCTGGTCCCGAGTCACCAGGTACTGCTGAGCCGATGCAGTTGGGATTCACGCGTCTCTCTGCGACGGAGAGGGCCTTTAGGAGGAGGGAGGGGCTCTGCCTCTATTGTGGGTTACAGGGCCACCTTTTGAAGTCTTGTCCTACATGGCCGGGAAACGCTCACACCTAAGGTCCTGTCGGGGGCAGACCTTGGTGGTTTGTCCTCATCCCCGGAACCGCTTAAGGAGAAACCTTTGGTCACGGTTGTCCTTTCCTGGGTAGACTCCTCCATAGTCACTCTTGTTGACTCTTGATACTTTTGTATCAAAGCACTCCATTCCTGTTTTGCCTCTGTCCGTTCCGCTTGCTATTGAGGCCATTGATGGCAGGCCCCTTCAGCCCGCACTCGTTACTCACAAAACTGCTCCGTTGTCCATGGCTGTTGGGGCTCTCCATTTTGAAACCCTCCAGTTCCAGGTGATACACTCTCCTCATTTTCCGGTTGTTCTGGGCTATCCCTGGCTCCAAAAGCACAATCCCAGTCTCGACTGGCGCAGGTCAGAAATTTTGTCCTGGTCCCCGCAATGTATTTCCACTTGTCTTCGGAAACCAGTTAAAGTCTTGTGCACTTCTTCGGTATCTCAATTGCCAGAGGAGTACCGAGAGTTCATAGACGTTTTTGACAAGGTGAGTGCCGGTACGTTGCCTCCTTACTGGTCTTATGATTGTGCCATAGACCTGCAACCCGGAGCCATTCCTCCTCGGGGCCGGGTGTACCCTCTGTCTGTTGCAGAGAATTGTGCTATGGAGGAGTATGTTGCCGATGCTTTGTCACGGGGGATCATCCGCAAATCCTGCTCTCCTGCAGGGGCTGGCTTCTTCTTTGTGAAGAAAAAGGGTGGCGAGTTAAGACCATGTAACTCTTTGACCGCCTCAAGGGAGCTATGGTCTTTACTAAACTTGATTTGAGAGGAGCGTACAATCTCGTTAGGATTAAGGAGGGCCACGAATGGAAAACAGCATTTAACACCAGGAGCGGGCATTATGAGTTTCTTGTAATGCCCTTTGGCCTATGTAATGCTCCTGCTGGTTTTCAGGAATTTATTAATGATGTCCTACGAGATATGTTGCAACAATGTGTTGTGGTGTACTTAGATGACATCCTCATACACTCACCCACACTTGAGGCTCATTGTTCTGATGTTACACGGGTTCTTCAAAGACTACGTGAGAACGGCCTGTTTTGTAAACTCGAGAAATGTGAGTTCCATCAGACTCAAGTAACCTTCCTAGGTTATGTTATCTCAGTTGCAGGGTTCTCCATGGATTCTGACAAGTTATCTGCAGTTCTGAAGGGCCTCGCCCAGTTGGTCTTCGGTCTATTCAACGTTTTTTTGGGTTCGCCAATTACTATAGAAAGTTTATTAAAAACTTTTCTTCCTTGGTCAAACCTATCACATGACCTGTAAATAGAATGATCCACTCCATTGGTCACCTACTGCCATTAAGGCCTTTGATAGTCTTAAGACTGCCTTTGCTGGCTCATCCTAACCCTGTCCTGCCTTTCATTCTTGAGGTCGATGCGTCTGAGACTGGAGTAGGTGCCCTCTTGTCTCAAAGTCCAACGCCTGACAGTTCCTTGCATCCGTGTGGTTTCTTCTCTAAGAAATTGTCTCTAGCAGACTGCAATTATGAAAATGGCAACAGGGAATTACTGGCTATAATTTTGGCACTCAAGGAATGGAGGCATCTTCTCGAGGGTACTAGCATGCCAGTGCTCATTCTTACTAACCACAAGAATTTAATTTATCTATCTGAAGCAAAACATTTGTCGCCCCGACAGGCCATATGGGCGCTATTTTTGTCTTGGTTTAATTATGTGTTTTCCTACCTGCCTGGTAGTAAGAATGTTAGGGCTGATGCCCTCTCTCGACAATTTTCGCCTCTGTCCAAGGAGGAGTCTGTACCTACTCCTGTTATACCTCCTGACCATATTTTGGCTACCATACGTACTAATTTGACTTCTCCCTTGGGGAAGGAGATCCTGGCTGCACAAACCAATGCACCTCCTGAGAAACCTAGTGGTAAGTGTTTTGTTCCTGAGAATCTTGAAACTAAACTTTTGCACACTTACCACTATCCTAAAGCCGCAAGTCACCCAGGCAAGAACCAAATGATTTGGTCTGTCACTCGACAATTCTGGTGGCCAGGTCTTCGCTCTGATGTTGCTGCGTATGTTGCCTCCTGCTCAGTTTGTGCACAGACTAAGACTCCTCGACGTCTTCCTGTGGGTCTTCTTCAACCTATTGCTAATGGTGAGCGTCCTTGGACACCTCTTTCCATGGATTTCATGGTCAAGCTCCCTGTTTCCAATGGCAAAACTGTTATCCTTATGGTGGTTGACCGTTTTTCTAAAATGTCACATTGCATTCCCTTGATGAAGCTGCCTACAGCTCAGGAGCTTGCTTCGATTTTTGCCCGGGAGGTCTTCCATTTACATGGGTTACCCAAGGAGATAGTGTCGGACCGGGATAGCCAGTTTGTCTCCAGATTTTGGCGTTCCTTTTGTGCTCAAATGGGGATCCAGCTTTCCTTCTCCTTGGCATATCACCCTCAATCCAATGGGGCTGCGGAACGGTCTAATCAAGCTCTAGTACAGTTCCTCCGTTGCTATGTCTCAGATCACCACAATAATTGGTCTGAACTGTTACCTTGGGCAGAGTTTGCTCGTAATAGTGCTATTAATGCTTCCTCCAAGTTATTTCTCGTTCATGGTGAATTATGGGTTTCAACCATCCTTGTTGCCCGATTCATTCATGTCTCAGGGTATTCTGGCTTTGGAGGAGCATCTCCGGCAACTCTGTTCCACGTGGATGCAGATTCAGGATTGCCTTCATCGTTCTATGCAGAGCCAAAAGTTCCAGGCTGATCGTAGGCGTCTGCCCGCACCTTCCTACCAGTTTGGTGAGAGAGTTTGGCTGTCCTCTCGCAACTTGAACCTTCGTGTGCCTTCTAATAAATTGGCTCCACGTTATGTTGGTCCTTTTCGAATACTCCGACGGGTTAATCCTGTGGCCTACGCTCTTGACTTTCCACCTGCTATGCGCATCTCCATTGTTTTTCATGTCTCCCTCTTGAAACCATTGGTTTGTAATTGGCTTACCACTGTGTTGCCTCGTCCCCGTCCTATCTTTGTTGACAACCATGAGGAGTATGAGGTCAGCAGCATTATTGACTCTCGTATGTCCACGGGCCGTGTACAGTATTTGGTTCACTGGAGGGGCTACGGTCCGGAAGAGCGTTCTTGGGTTCCCTCCTCTGATGTTCATGCTCCCGCCCTTCTCCGTGCCTTCCATGCTCGTTTTCCCAATAAGCCTTTTGTCCTCCCACGGGGGAGGGGTCATTGAGGGGAGGGTACTGTCATGGTTTTTCCCTGTTTTTGTTTGCCATGTGCTGCTTGCAGCCATTTTACTCACCTCTCTTGCTGACTTTGTGCATTGTGGGGGATGCTGCTCACTTCCTGTACTTACTTTTATGTCCAGACTGGTGTGCATCATCCGTGTGAGACAGGATGCAGTCTAAGAATTGTGATGTCATCACTTATTATTTAAAGGGCCTCTGTTCAGTATGCTTTGCTTTTGCGTTGTCTCAGACCTGTTTGTGAGAGTTCCTGTGAATTACCTGGCTGCCTGACGTCCTTCCTGGTTCCTGATCCCTGGCTTGTTCCTGACTCTGCTGTTTTCCTTGTTCCTGATTCCAGCTCGTCTGACTATTTGCTTTGGCTCCTGACTCGGCTCGTCTGACTACCAGCTCTGGTTTTGACTCCTGGCTTCTTATTTGACTTGTGGACATTTTATTATTTTTTGCTATTAATAAAGGTGTGATTATTTTTGCACTTCTCGTCTCAGTCTGATTCCTGGCACCCTGACAGAACTACAAACCCCAAAGCTAATATTACAAAAAAATGGAAAATTACAGAAAAAAAAATACAGAAAAAAATAAACAGAGCTATCCAAAATAAAAAATGTAAACCTAAACTAATACCCCTATAAAAATAAAAAATCCCCCAAAATAAAAACACCCCCTAATCTGTCAATAAACTACCAATAGCCATTAAAAAGGCCTTTTGTAGGGCATTGACCTAATGAAATCAGCTCTTTTACATACAAAAATTACAAAGTACCTGCTAACAGTAAAAAACCCCACCCAACCAACCCCCCCCCCAAATAAAAAAAACTAAGTCTAAAAAAAACCTAACCTACCCATTGCCCCTAAAGGAGCATTTGTATGGATATTGCCCTTAAAATGGCATTCAGCTCTTTTTCTGCCCTTAAAAGGGCAATCCGCTCTTTTACAGAAGATGATGGAGCCGCCTGCAAGAAGTCCTTCCCTGCTGGACTTCAGGAACGGTGAGTACCTATTTGGGGCTTAGTCTGGCTTTTATTTTTAATTTTTTTGGGTGGCTTTTTTTTAGATTAGGGTTTTTTGTATTGTAATAGAGCTGATTGTCCTTTTAATGGCAATAAAAGAGCTGAATGCCCTTTTAAGGGCAATGTCCATACAAATGCCCCTTTAGAGGCAATGGGTAGCTTAGGTTTTTTTAGTGTTAGGTTTTTTTATTTTGGGGTTTTGGTGGGTAGGGGGTTTTTACTGTTAGGGGAGGACTTAGTATTTTTTAATGTAAAAGAGCTGTTTAACTTAGGGCAATGTCCTACAAAATGCCCTTTTAAGGGCTATTGTTAGTTTAGATTAGGGGGTGTTTTATTTTTTTATTTTTTTTATTTTCGTAGGGATAAGGTTTAATTGTTTTAATTTTGATTTTAAAAAAATCTAATTTTAGCGTTTTTTTTATTTTTTGTATTTTTAGATACATTTTTTGAAATTTAATGTTAGGATTTTTTATTTTAATTGTAACTTTGTATTGGGGTTAATTTATTGAATAAGTGAGCATGCTCACGAAACGCGTCTGCGTTGTTTCCTGACACACCTGTGTTTTTACATGTGAGCTTTCTCTGGGCTGGTGAGCCCATCTATGTTTTTACGCTGTGCTTTCTAATAAAGTTAGATTTTATCTATTTCATGAGTCTACAGCTGGTCTTTGCAGTGCGCCTAACCTTGGAGTATATGTTTATCAATTTGGATTCGTTGGCGGACTTGTCTTGGGCAGCATAGCAAGACAGCTGAATACACTATACGTTCACCCACTCTCCATTGGGCCGTGTCGGAGGATCGGGATCTCCACCCCCTCAAGCCTCACGGCGTCAGTGCATAGTGCGCTCCCAAACACAGACACCCAGTTGTCTCCCGTTAATTTAGGGGTTGTTAGGTTAGGGGGCTTAGTAATGAAATTAGTTTTTTTTTCAGGTAATTGGCAAGAGTCTATGAGCTAGTGATGTATGGGATATACAATCCTACCAGGAGGGGCAAAGTTTCCCAAACCTCAAAATGCCTATAAATACACCCCTCACCACACCTTTACAAACTTTTCCTCCTATGGAGGTGGTGAAGTAAGTTTGTGCTTAGATTCAAGGTTTAAAAAATCGTATCCTTTGCCAGCAGTTAGATTGGAGTTTTGGGAAAAGATCACCAAAGTTGATGGGGCTATTTCTACTCTTGCTAAACGTTCTACTATTCCTATGGAAGATAGTACTTCTTTTAAATACCCTTTAGATAGAAAACTTGAATCTTATCTATGGAAAGCTTATTTATATTCTGGTCATCTCCTCAGGCCTGCCATTTCTATGGCTGTTGTTGCAGCTGCATCACCTTTTTGGTTGGAAAGTTTAGCGCAACAGGAAACAGATCCTGATTTGTCTAGCATTGTTCGCTTGCTTCAACATGCTAATCATTTTATTTGTGATGCCATTTTTGATATCATCAAAATTGATGTTAAATCTATGTCTTTAGCTATTTTAGCTAGAAGAGCTTTGTGGTTTAAATATTGGATTGCTGACATAGTATCTAAGTCTAGATTACTATCTCTTTCTTTCCAAGGTAATAAATTATTTGATACTCAGTTGGATTCGATTATTTCAACTGTCACTAGGGGGAAGGGAGTTTTTTGCCTCAGGACAAAAGATCTAAGGGTAAATCTAAAGTTTCTAACCGCTTTTGTTCCTTTCAACAAAATAAGGAACAGAAACCCAATCCTTCCTCCAAAGAATCTGGTTCCAATTGGAAACCTTCTTCAAGTTGGAGTAAATCCAAACCATTTAAGAAACCAAAGCCAGCCACCAAGTCTGCATGAAGGTGCAGCCCTCATTCCAGCTCAGCCAGTGGTAGGGGGCAAATTAAGATTCTTCCAAAACATTTGGGCAGATTCTGTCAAAAATCATTGGATTCAGAGTATTGTCTTTCAAGGGTACCGAATAGGATTCAGAGTAAGACCTCCTGTGAAAATGTTTTTTTTCTCTCATGCATCCTAGTAAATCCAGTAAAGGCTCAAGCTTTTCTGAAGTGTGTTTCAGACCTGGAGCTTTCAGGAGTAATCATACCAGTTCCGTTTCAGGAACAGGGTCTGGGGTTTTATTCAAATCTATTCATTGTCCCAAAGAAAGAAAATTCTTTCAGGCCAGTTCTGGATCTGAAAATTTTGAATCGTTATGTAAGAGTGCCAAATTTCAAAATAGTGACTATAAGAACTATTCTACCTTTTGTTCAGCAAGTGCATTATATGTCCACAATAGACTTACAGGATGCTCTTCTTCATATTCCGATTCATCCAGACCATTATCAGTTTCTGAGATTCTCTTTTCTAGACAAGCATTACCAATTTGTTGATCTTCCGTTTGGCCTAGTGACAGCTCCAAGAATCTTTTCAAAGGTTCTCGGTGCCCTACTCTCTGTAATCAGAGAACGGGGTATTGCGGTATTTCCTTATTTGGACGATATCTTGGTACTAGCTCAGTCTTTACATTCTGCAGAATCTCACACAAATCAACTAGTGTTGTTTCTTCAAAGACATGGTTGGAGGATCAATTTACCAAAAAGTTATTTGATTCCTCAGACAAGGGTCACCTTTTTAGGTTTCCAGATAGATTCAGTGTCCATGACTCTGTCTCTAACAGACAAGAGACGATTAAAATTGGTTTCAGCTTCTCGGAACCTTCAGTCTCAGTCATTCCCTTCAGTGGTTATGTGCATGGAAGTTTTAGGTCTCATGAATGCAGCATCCGATGCGATCCCCTTTGCTCGTTTTTATATGAGACCTCTCCAGCTTTGTATGCTGAACCAATGGTGCAGGGATTATACAAAGATATCACAATTAATATCCGTAAATCCCAATGTTCGACTCTCTCTGACTTGGTGGTTAGATCACCATCGTATAGTTCAAGGGGCCTCTTTTGTTTGTCCAACCTGGACTGTGATCACAACAGATGCAAGTCTTTCAGGTTGGGGAGCTGTCTGGGGATCTCTGACAGCACAAGAGGTTTGGAAACCTCAAGAGGTGAGGTTACCAATCAATATTTTGGAACTCTGTGCTATCTTCAGGGCTCTTCATGTGTGGCTTCTGTTGAAGAGAGAACTGTTCATTTGTTTTCAGACAGACAATATCACAGTTGTGGCATATGTCAATCATCAGGGTGGGACTCGCAGTCCCCAAGCCATGAAAGAAGTATCTTGGATACTTGCTTGGGCGGAATCCAGGTCCTGTCTAATTTCTGCGGTTCATATCCCAGGTATAGACAATTGGGAAGCGGATTATCTCAGCCGTCAGACTTTACATCCGGGGGAGTGGTTGCTCCATCCAGATGTGTTTTCTCAGATTGTTCAGATGTGGGGTCTTCCAGAAATAGATCTGATGGCTTTCCATATAAACAAGAAACTTCCCAGGTACCTGTCCAGGTCCAGGGATCCTAAGGTGGAAGCAGTGGATGCGTTAGCAGTTCCTTGGTGCTACCAACCTGCTTATATCTTCCCGCCTATAGTACTTCTTCCAAAAGTGATTTCCAAAATCATCATGGAACAATCGTTTGTGTTGCTGGTAGCCCCAGCATGGCCTCACAGGTTTTGGTATGCAGATCTTGTTCGGATGTCCATTTGCCAACCTTGGCTACTTCCATTAAGGCTAGACCTTCTGTCTCAAGGTCCGTTTTTCCATCAGGACCTCAAATCATTAAATTTGAAGGTATGGAAATTGAATGCCTAGTGCTTAGTCATAGAGGTTTCTCTGACTCAGTGATTTATACTATGTTACCGGCTTGTAAATCTGTTTCTAGGAAGATATAGTTTGGAAGACTTATATTTCATGGTGCTCTTCTCATAAATTCTCCTGGCATTCTTTTAGAATTCCTAGAATTTTACAGTTTCTTCAGGATGGTTTGGATAGAGGTTTGTCTGCAAGTTCCTTAAAGGGACAAATCTCTGCTCTTTCTGTTTTATTTCACAGAAAGATTGCTAAGCTTCCTGATATTCAGTGTTTTGTTCAGGCTTTGGTCCGTATCAAGCCTATCATTAAATCAATCTCTCCTCCTTGGAGTCTTAATTTGGTTTTGAAGGCCTTACATGCTCCTCCATTTGAGCCTATGCATTCTTTGGACATTAAACTAATTTCTTAGAAAGTGTTGTTCCTTTTGGCCATCTCTTCTGCTAGAAGAGTTTCTGAAATATCTGCTCTTTCTTGTGAATCTCCTTTTCTGATTTTCCATCAGGATAAGGCAGTTTTGCGGACTTCATTTAAATTCTTACCTAAGGTTGTGAATTCTAACATTAATAGAGAAATTGTTGTCCCGTCTTTATGTCTTAATCAAGAATTCTTTGGAGAAATCCTTGCATTCTTTGGATGTGGTAAGAGCTCTGAAATATTATGTTGAAGCTACTAAAGATTTCAGGAAGACTTCTAGTCTATTTGTTATCTTTTCTGGTTCTAGGAAAGGTCAGAAGACTTCTGCCATTTCCTTGGCATCTTGGTTAAAGCTTTTGATTCATCAGGCTTATTTGGAGTCGGGTCAGGCCCCGCCTCAGAGAATTACAGCTCATTCTACTAGATCAGTCGCCACGTTGTGGGCTTTTAAGAATGAAGCTTCAGTTGATCAGATTTGCAAAGCAGCAACTTGGTCTTCTTTGCATACATTTACTAAATTCTACCGTTTTGATGTATTTGCTTCTTCGGAAGCAGTTTTTGGTAGAAAACTTCTTCAGGCAGCTGTTTCAGTTTGATTTCTCTGCTTATGTTTTAAGTTTTTTTCTTTCATTTATGATAAAAACTGATTTTTTTGGTTGTGGATTTAATTTTCTCAGCGGAAAATGGCTGTTATTTTATCCCTCCCTCTCTAGTGACTCTTGTGTGGAGTTCCACATCTTGGGTATTTCTATCCCATACGTCACTAGCTCATGGACTCTTACCAATTACATGAAAGAAAACATAATTTATGTAAGAACTTACCTGATATATTCATTTCTTTCATATTGGCAAGAGTCCATGAGACCCACCCTTTTTATGGTGGTTATGATTTTTTTGTATTAAGCACAATTATTTCCAAATTCCTTTGTTGATGCTTTTTACTCCTTTCTTTTTCACCCCACTACTTGGCTATTCGTTAAACTGAATTGTGGGTGTGGTGAGGGGTGTATTTATAGGCATTTTGAGGTTTGGGAATCTTTTCCCCTCCTGGTAGGATTGTATATCCCATACGTCACTAGCTCATGGACTCTTGCCAATGTGAAAGAAATTAATTTATCAGGTAAGTTCTTACATAAATTATGTTATCTGCGTTGTGGGGGGTTGAAGGTTTAGAAGTTAATAGGTTAATTAGGTTTATTGCGATGTGGGGGTTTGGCGGTTTAGGGGTTAATAGGTTAATTAGGTTTATTGCGATGTGGGGGGTTGGCGGTTTAGGGGTAAATATTTTAATTATGTTATTTGCATTGTTTAATTTGCGGATTAGGGGTTAATTACTTTATTATTTTGCGATGTGGGGGTTTGCGGTTTAGTTGTTTGTTAATACTTTGTGTGGGAGGTTAGTTTTTTTTGCTATACTTCGTGCAGGCTTTTTTTTATTACTTGCGTGCAGTTACGCTTTTTTTTTTGTTATATCGTGCGGGTGGTTGCGTGTTTTTTTTTTTTTTAAGGCTTCTTTGCTTACGCTGCATCCAGGTGGATTCCGAAAATGGCAGGGTGGTGAAAGAATCTACCTGTTTGGCTGCGCGCGCAGCCAACATTCTTTTGGCTGCCTCACGCAGTCAACATTCCTTTGAGGATGCATGCACAATTGGCAACGGCGACGGACGCGTTACAAACACAATTATAGTATAGATTTGTTGATTTTGCAATTCAGCTGTATTAAATGGTCCTTTCATATTTTGTTTTAAAATTCTCATGTATTATTTGAAAGGAGACATGTTTAGTTTGGACGGTATTAAAGGAGAGTAAACATTGATGT
>NC_069504.1:801621391-801691391 GCF_027579735.1 Bombina bombina
TTGACCCCAGTAGGTGAATGGTGGGGTTGTGCAGATTGGTTCATTTTCTTTTTTCCCGCTTGGGACTAGCAGTTTTCGGTGGCTTCTAAGAAGACTTAGGGCTCGATGATATAATCTTCGCCAGCTCAAACCTACTTTTTCTCGATGACTCTCGCAGGGCTGCCCCGGTGCAATGATCGTAAACAAGGGGCAGTCCCTGCGAGTGGTCAGATGGCTCCTATTAAAAGTAATGAAGCTCGCTAGTTAGGGAAACTTCGCTCCTTAGTGCAAAGTTAGCAGGGAGCAGAGAGAGCACTTTTAAATTAAAATCCTGCAGCCAATATAACCCACATTTTGCTGCTTTCTGCCTATAGCATCTTACATTGCCTATATTTTAGTATGCATTTGTTTTTCTATTGAGGTTATAAGTGTTCGTATTGTTTTGAGAAAAGCTCACCACCTTTTAGTTGGCGAGAAAAAACTGTGAGATCTGCAGTGCGAAAATATTTATAGAATTACGTTGGGATTAGAGACATTTTCATATACACCCATGTTCAGCCCATTTTACGAAAAAACAACAATTACGCTTTGCATTTTGTATTTATAAGTTCAAATTTCTGTGTGATTTTTGCACATCCAGTGTACTACAATTACGATTTACGCTGTGCATATTTAATTTGATTTATTCCTGTGTAAATTCCATACAAATTTTACTTATTTTGTTACGATTTTTGATGCACCTTAACAATAGAATTTTTCCCTGCTTAATTTTGTTCAAATATTTGTTTTGTATGATGTTTAAAATACGAATTTTGTTGTGCACATTTTCATATGAAAATGCAGTATACGCCCCTTAGCGAGACAACCTGATTTCAGGGTAAAAAGTGGCTTTAGATTATTCCACCAGGGAAATAGGACTGGCGAGCATTCTTTAATAATCTTGCCATCCCAGAGAGCTTTTAATCATCGAGCCCTTAAAGGGACAGTCTACACCAGAATTTTTATTGTTTTAAAAGATAGGTAATCCTTTTATTACCAATTTCCCAGTTTTGCATAACCAACACAGTTATACTAATACACTTTTAACCTCTGTGATTATCTTGTATCTAAGCCTCTGCAAACTGCCCCTTTTTTCAGTTCTTTGACAGACTTGCAGTCTAGCCAATCAGTGCCTGCTCCCAGATAACTTCACGTGCACGAGCACAGTGTTATCTATATGAAATATGTGAACTAACACCCTCTAGTGGTGAAAAACTGTTAAAATGCAATCTGAAAGAGGTGGGCTTCAAGGTATAAGAAATTATCATATGAACCTCCTAGGTTAAGCTTTCAACTAAGAATACCAAGAGAACAAAACAAAATTGGTGATAAAAGTAAATTGGAAAATTGTTTAAAATTACATGCTCTATCTGAATCATGAAAATGTGTTTTGGCCTAGACTGTAATCTATGTTCTTAATCCCTCTATGGGGATTAAACGCATAGAGATCTTGGTTGAGTAGGGCAAAAAAATACATTCTGTAACAATTTGAAGCATTTCATTTTTGCACTACAGTGCCCTTTTACATGCATAAACAGTTGCCTTTCTTTTATATAATGGGCAACAATCTTAAACATTGCCATGCATGCAATAGAAAACTATTTAAAGGGATAGGAAAGTCAAAATTAAACTTGCATGATTCGGATAGAGCATGTCATTTTAAGACACTTTAAAATTCACTTCTATTTTTAAATGTGCTTCGTTCTCTTGGTTTCACTTGTTGAAAATGAATACGCACATATCATACGCTAGTGGGAGCTGGCTGCTGACTGGTGCCTGCAAACATTTGTCTCTTGTGATTGGCTAACTGGATGTGTTCAGCAAGCTGCCAGTAGAATGAAGCAAATTTAATAATAAAAGTAAATTGGAAAGTTGTTTAAAATTGTATGTTCTATCCAAATCCCTAAAGAAAAATTTGGGGGTTTTCTATCCCTTTAAAGGGACAAACAACACTAAAATTCTTATTGTTTAAAAAGTTAGATAACACTTTTACTACCCATTCCCCAGCTTTGCACAACCAACATTGTTATATTAATATACTTTATAACATTTAAACCTCTAAATGTCTGCCTGTTTCTAAGCCACTACAGACAGCCTCTTATCACATGCTTTTTTATTAGCTTTTCACAAGAGGCTGCTACTTCATATGTGCTATATAGACAACATAGTGCTCATGCCCGAGGGTTGTGCACAACACAGCTAAAATGCAAGTCAATAGATAATAAATAAAAAGTCATGTGATCAGGGGGCTGTCAAAAGAGGCTTAGATACAAGGTTATTAAAGTATATTAATATAGCTATGTTGGTTATGCAAAACTGGAAAATGGGTAATAAATTGATTATCAATCTTTTTAAACAATAAACATTTCTGAGTTGACTGTCCCTTTAATCCTTTTAAAGGGGACAGTACAGTCAAAATTAATATTTTGTGATTAAGATAGAACATGCAATTTTAAACAAATTTCCAATTTACTACTTTTATCTAATTTGCTTTGTTTATTGGGTACCCTTTGTTGAAAAGCATACCAAGGTAGGCTCAGGAGCAGTATCTGTCTGGTGGCTGCACATATATGCCTATTGCCATTGGCTCACTAGGGGCCTAATGATCATGACCACCATGAAAAGAAATCTCATGAAAACTTTAGGGGGCTTCTTTTGCGCATTATTTTGCAATGCAAGTATCTCTCCTTTGCATCCAGATTCCTGTATAGCGAGTTAAACAGATCTCAAGTTACAATTTGCCTTTCTAAACTTGTTCGAGGGACCTCGCAGTATTGACGAGACTTCTTAGATAATCGTGCCATAGAGGAAAGCTTTAGATAATATACCCTTAGATGTGTTCATCTAGCTCCCAGTAGTGTGATGTTGCTCCTTCAACTTTAAGTTGTTTAAAATTCTATGCTCTGATTAAAATGAAACAGATAGATGCTATTGATAGGAGATGGACCCTTAGGACCTTTTCCTTGAAATATCACAGCACCCCCAGGGATTATTGTGACTTTACAATAGAAGGATACGTTATAAATAATGTTCACATATTACATTCTGCCTTAGAAAAAAGTTATGTTTAGAGGAACAAGTTATAAATGTTCATAGAAGGTAGTAGAAAAAAACTATTTACTGTTTATTTGCATGGTTATTTCCCTCTTAGAAAATTTGATGGTATCATGTAAGGTATTTGTTCCATGTTAAACATGTACTTACTGTTCATAGATACTGTTACTTCCTCCTTAGAAACTCTGAGTGTACACTGTGTAAAAAGGCTCATTTCCTATTTAATGTTAGCCTATGCCTCTCCCTGACTCTCACCCCCCATCACTCCCCTCCGACCTTCAAATATGTCAGTAGGGAGGGCCCTCCATCTCAGTTCTGGCCTCCTTCACTTACAACCTCTAGTCCCCCCCCTCTCTCTCCTCCCCCCTTCCCCCTCCCCTAGATCCCCTAACCCTCCCCATCCTCTTCCCCCCCTCCTACCTGATAATGTCATTTTCCCCATAATGCTGAGTGTTTAACTGTTTATATATATGTTGTTATTGTTTGTCTATTGCCGAATTGGGTATACTACCCCTGTTAGTTTAGTCTAGATTCTCAATTAGAGACATTGCGTATTTTGACAAAAGTATTGTTGGTTTACTGTAATTCTGAAATATATTGCAACCCCCTCTACATCAAACTAAATTTCCCTTGATCTTATTCTTTTCTCCCCCTCCTCCTCCTCTTTCGCCCCCCTCTCTCTTTTTTTTTTTCCCCACCCCTAGAGCGCTAAAATGTATCCTAAGGTCAGTAAATTCCAAGATCATACGCTTCAGGTGACCACAATAAATGCTAAAGGATTAAATAATCCCGGCAAACGCTCCATTGCCTTCCGAGAGTTAAATAAGTTAGGTAGCCACATCCTGATGTTTCAGGAGACTCATTTTCAGAGGGGGAAGGAACCCAGATGGTATAATGTACAATACCCATCAGCATTCTTTGCCTCAGGGCCAAACAAAAAAGCTGGTGTAGGTATACTCATACACAAGACACTGCCACTACAGGTACTTCACATTGAAAGAGACCAAGAAGGACGATATATCCTCCTAAAGGGATCACTTTACGGCCATTACATTACACTCCTCAACATTTACGCTCCTAACACTGCACAATCAGGATTCTTTAAAAAAATTGCTTATTTACTCCTTGATCACTCTCAAGGGATCACTTTCTTGGAGGGTGACTTTAATCTCTCCTTTGACCCCACTCTGGACTCATCCAGAGGGTCCTCCAGTATTCCTAACTCCACGTTGAAACCCATTAAAAACACTCTTCAAAGTCTTAAACTACACGATATATGGAGAACCCTCCATCCACTAGATAGGGACTACACCTTTTACTCGAATCCCCATAATTGCTACACAAGAATTGATCATATATTCACTGGCTCACAAGGTTTATCCATCACGAATAGGTGTGCCATTGGTTCTATAACATGGTCTGACCATGCACCGGTAACCTGCCAGGTGCTGTGGCCAGATATCCCTATCTCTGCTAAGATATGGAGAATGGATGATTCTCTGATAAATGACCCAATACTTGTAGACGCTATCCAGAAGGACATAACGGAATACTTTACACTTAACTCACATTCCTCCACATCTCATCAGGTAGAATGGGAGGCACATAAACCAGTAGTTAGAGGAATCTTGATAAAACATAAATCCAAATTGAATAGAATTGCTAGAGAAAAACATACAAAATTACTACAAACAATTAGCTCCCTAGAAGCTAAACATAAAATGGACCCTTTGGACGATAAAATTATGGGAGACCTCACAAACACTAGACTAGAACTAAAACAACACTTGCATGAAGTCCACCAACGAAAAGCGTTATTTCTCAAACAGTACTACTATGAAGGTGGGAACAAGCCAGGAAAGGTTCTAGCTAGAAGCTTGAAGAGGAAACAACTAAGTACATATGTTCACTCCATCACCACATTAGAGGGCCAAAAAGTAAAAAACAGTGTTAACATTGCTGACATGTTGAGGAAATATTACCATACACTATATAACCTAGATGAAAATGGAACACAAGACACTCCGACATTTAAAGATAAAACTAATCAATACTTTTCAGACTTAGGACTCCCGACTGTGGACAAGGAAGCAGCAGACTCCCTAGCAGCCCCCATAACGACAGCAGAGTTACACCAAGCCATTAAAGACTCCCCCTCAAACAAAAGCCCTGGCCCAGATGGGTTTTCGTCTAAATACTATAAAAAATGCGAAGGAGTGCTAGCCAAGCATATGCTACAACTATTTAATAATCTTAGAGAAGACCCCAAACTCTCAAAAGTGCTTTTAGAAGCGCATATTACTGTACTCGCCAAACCAGGAAAACCACCAACATGCCCAGGGAATTTTAGGCCGATTTCATTAATTAACACGGACATGAAAATTTTGGCTAAGATTCTAGCGAACAGGCTGAATACATTTTTACCCAACTTGATCTCTACCGACCAGGTGGGATTTATACCAGGGAGGGAAGCTAGGGATAATGTTATGAAAGTCATACAGTTAGTAAATCATGCAAGGGTGTCAGGGACCCCAAATGGTCTTACTCTCGACTGATGCGGAAAAGGCCTTCGATAGGGTGTGTTGGCCTTTTCTGCAGAGGGCAATGAGAGAAATGGGATTACCAGAAGCCTTTCTAAATATGTCTATGGCTCTTTACTCAGCCCCAAACACAAAAGTGAGAGTCAATGGCATGCTCTCAAACTCATTTCTTATAAATAATGGGACGCGACAGGGATGTCCACTTTCGCCCCTGTTATTCGCCATATTCATTGAAGTATTAGCCCCAAAAAATTGAAACAATACCAAAATTAGAGGTCTAAGGGTAGGGGATACGGAATTTAAACAATCCTTATATGCAGACGACATCTTGTTTACTCTAACAGATGCTGAGACTTCTGTCCCCGAGTTGTTAAAAGAACTCAACTCATTTGGGGAGGTATCCAACTTCCTCCTCAACTTAAATAAATCGGAACTATTGAATATAAATACTCCATCTCACCACATACAGAAGCTAAAAGAGAAATACAAAATATCAATTGCCCAACACAAAATTAAATATCTGGGAGTTTTTTTGATGCCCTCCATACATGATCTCTTTAAACAAAACTATCCTCCGCTAAAAAATGATATCACTAGAGATCTTTCCATATGGAAGAACAAGCCATTGTCATTGCTTGGGAGGATAGGAGTGATCAAGATGAACGTCTTGCCTAGGATCCTATACTTCCTCCAGACCATACCTATCCCTATGCAGGAAAACTATATAAAACATTTACAAACAATCATTGAACAGTACATCTGGGCAAACATAAAACCTAGAGTTCCGAAAAAGACAATGTATTTGCCAAGGGATAGGGGAGGCTTGGGAGTACCACAATTATCAGCTTACAGAAAAGCGATCTTTCTTCAACACATAATTGAGTGGTCCCACAACAATACGAATAAGGTGTGGATACACCTAGACAGGCAGATCTTTCAACTGAACAACGTAGGAACTCTGGCATGGACCCCTCCGGCCCATAGGCCAAAAAACTTGCACAAATACATAATCACTGCAGAAACATTAGCTGAATGGGATAAGACAATAGCGACCAGCACACACATATCTTCTACCCATTCTCCCCTTTCACCTATAATAGAAAACACAGCCCTCCCATACTGCAAGATAGGGTCTCGCATTAAACAACCATATAGCCTAAGAACAGGCTCTATACACTTTCTCACAGAAAATAACATCGTTAAAACACAAGCTCAGCTAGAGGAAACACATAGGGAGATTTTCTCATCTTGGCTCAGATACAATCAGCTAATTCATTATATATCGCACCATAAACATAAGAAGGATATGGGACGGGAACTTACGTCCTTTGAAAAATGATGCACCCAATCAGGCGCGCCTAGGCATCTCATATCTATCCTATATAAATTAACCTCCATAGACAACCCCAAAACGCTACCATCCTACACTGTAAATTGGAATAAGGAGTTATCCCAAGAGTTGGACTTTGATTCTTGGACAAAAACTTTTGAGCTTACAAAAAGGTCCTCAGTTTCGGCTACTATACAAGAGATTCACATAAAGCTTTTGAGTCGGTGGTACCTCACCC
Source organism: Bombina bombina (assembly GCF_027579735.1). Taxonomy (NCBI): domain Eukaryota; kingdom Metazoa; phylum Chordata; class Amphibia; order Anura; family Bombinatoridae; genus Bombina; species Bombina bombina. The sequence continues at coordinate 801,628,572 of NC_069504.1, forward strand.
CTTCAAAACTTCACAAAATATTTCCTTCTCTGAACAACAGATGCTGGAGAGGTTGCGGGGAGGAAGGTTCCCTTCTCCACATATGGTGGTCTTGCCCCAGAATACATACTTTCTGGGAGGAAACCTTTTACTGCATCTCAGATAAGATAGGCATAACTATACCAAATACACCAGAAAGTATATTGTTTAGTTCGCTACCCAAAATCACAGACCCAGCCAAATTAGCACTCCTTCTGATAATGTTGACAGGGGCCAAAAAACTAATACCTAAAAGATGGAAGTCACAATCCATACCTTCCACACTGGAATGAAAACAACAAGTTTCGGAATTAATAACCCTAGAGAGATACCACTACCTTAAAATTGAAAAACTAGATACCTACGAAATGATCTTGGCCATATGGAATGGCGCGATCTAAGACCTTCCCCCCCCCTTTTTTTTTCCTCCCCTCTATGCTCTATTCTCAACTCCCTACCACTTACCTTTAAGATCTCCACCCACCCAATCTAGTGGGTTGCAACCTTTTTGAATAATTAAAATATACTGGTTATAGATAGAAAGAGAACAAAAAAGAAAGGAAAAAAAATAAGAAAAAACACAGAAAGCATTATAATGTTGAAGAAAAAAAAAGAAAAAAAATGTCTATGCTCTATCTGGAATATGAAAGAAAAAAAATGGGTTTCATGTCCCTTTAATCCTTGATGGGCCAAAGTAGGGCTCGTTTCCATGAAGCCGTAATTAGGTTTGTGCAAGGTCGCAAACCGATAAATATGGTGTCAGAAGCAATTTATTTTATTGACCGCTTCTGATGGCACGTTATACCTCAATATCAGCAGCTGGGGTTCGGCTGCCAAAAATATTTTTGCGTCCTATAGAAAGTATTAGAAGGCGTTAAGCGATAACTTAGACCAGTTTTCCAATGAAAGCGCAAACCTTTAATACACTGTCGGAGGCTGTTGATATATTGACAAAAATTACACCCAGCTCAACTAGGAGTAAAAGAGGAAAAATTAGCTTTTTGAGATCTCTTTCCCATTGAAATTTTAAAACTTGCAAATAATGCAAGTGTTTCAATGTAGATTTTTTTTTAAATATGTTATAATTATTGTTGTCCCATGTATAGGAACAATGGAAATATCAGTATTTATTTACATCTAAAAATATATACAAGCACATATCTACAGAATTCAAACTAGACCTATGCCTAGGGCCGCAATACATAAAGTATTACATATATTGATTAAGTGGAAAATATAATTATAATAAAAAATAGTATTTGCTTATAGTTAAAAAATATGTATTATAAATAAATGTATCTTTTGTGTTTGTTTCTATTTAGAGGTGATCACAGATAAGAAGCATAGACGTTAAATGCAAATTTTATAGTGTACGTTCGGGTTACTATAGCAAAAAATTGATGTTTAAGAAATCCGAAGTCGGATGGAAGCATTAACACGTTAACTTACACCTACACGAAAATAGCAACTGCACGCAATGTGCAAAATATTTCAATGGAAACCTGGTACTAAAATGGAGCCTTAAACTACTTTTCGATGTCGGCCACTTTGGTAGCTTACGGCTCCATTTTTTACGACTCAATGGAAACAAGACCTTACTTTTTACTTTAAAAAAAAGTTACATGTAAAGATTAATTAACATGCTCTAATAACCCCTCACACACACACTTATGAAACACATTAACCCTCCATTGCCCAGATTAGGTTTTGACTTTCAAAACAAACGTTACATGTAAAGATTAAAATGTGAATTTTCTTTTCTTTTTTTTTTATTGGTTTGCAAATAATGTAATATAACACTGCTGCCATAGAGTACTAAAGACATGCACACTCCTGAGTTCTTATGAGCCTACCTAATTTTACTCTTCCATAAAAGATAGCAAAAGAACGAAGCCATTTTGATAACAGAAGTCAATTGGAATGTTGTTTAAAATTACATGCTCTATCCGAATCATGAAAGTTTTATTTTGACTTTACTGTCCCTTTAAGTAATGTGGGGTAGGACAGAGTGGACACAGTTATTAATAGCTCTTTGCAAAGTCTACCTGGAAAACTATGATAAATGTGCCTAAATTAATTTATTGTCAACTTTAAGCATAAACAATATAGCAGGAAAAAATATATATATTATTATATTTGGCAATAAAATAATAAAACTAGCACATGACTAAAGTTATATTGGGTGGTAGTGGTTGAGGGTTCATAAAAATAATAATAATAATTATAAAAAAAAAATAATCTTTCAATATGCATATATAAAAAGGGGTGTGTTCATTTCAATTGTCAAATAATATGAGTGTTGCTTTCTCATCAGTATAAAAGGGTGGACAGTTTTGGAGCCAGCTGTTTGTTTTAGAAATACATGTCCTTTGTCAATATGCACAGGAATATGTGACACCCAGTAACATAATGCAATAAATACACTTTACATAATATGATGAGATTTTGCCTAGTGAATATTTGGAATCAATGAATAAGTACAAAGTATTAGACTACCGTGAATGAGAAGTGAATGCATAGAGGTGAAATAAGAAGCCTAGTACCTGTTTTCCATGTGCCTCTAAGGACAGATGTGTAGCCATATTCATGTTTGCAAAAATAAGACCTGAAGGTTTGCGCAAAAACAGCTACATATATCAGCATTCAGCCGTGTATAAATCGGCCCCTATATCTTAAAAGTATGCACTAATTAACTTAATATGGGGTAGATTACAAGTGGTGAACTAACTAAATTTTCGGCTTGCACACTCAAAGTAAAATGTTAAGGCGGCTGTTTTATTGCACATATTACAAGTTGAAAGTAAAAAGTTAGCGCAAGAGCGAAAGTCTGATGCACTCTAACTTCAGAATTTCGGATATCACAACTGTTTTAACTTCTTCTACCATAGACTTCAATGGGGCACGCTGTTTAAAGGGACATAATACCCATATTGAAAGTGATGCAGCATAACTGTAAAAAGCTGACAAGTAAATATCACCTGAACATCTCTATTTAAAAAAAGGAAAATATGTTACCTCAAAATTTCTTCAGCTCACAATAGTAAGTGCTGTGTGAACAGTTATCTTTCCGCTACTGTCCAGATGCTGGTTGAAAAAAACAAACAAAACAATAGCCAATCAGCATCAGAGATGCTGAGGTCATGCATTGCTATACTGTGACCTCATGAGATTTCACTGAAATCTTGCGAGATTTCATAGTAAACTTCCTTAAACTAGTAGGGAAATAACATGATTGTGCCTGCAGATGCCAGATGCACACTCCCTTGCAAGTCCCGGGACTGTTGTGGCTACTGAGGAACTTTTGAGGTAAAATATTTCCTTTTTTAGTTTACATAGAGATGTTGAGGTGATATTTTCTAGTGAGCTTTTTTCAGCTAAATTTTCTTTTTCTTTTTTTAAATAGATATACAATTATTCTTTTTATATAAATATATATAAATGTATTTATCATTTATTAAAAAGGACATTGGAATTTCAAGTATATCTATTCAAAACACATTAAAAATGAATAAAAATGATATTGTATGTTACAAGGTATTTCACAGGGTAAGGCTCAAATATGCCTATAAGCAAATATAAACAAATAAATACACATGTATACACATATAGACTTATATACACACATACAGGGCCGCCATCAGGGGGTAACAGGGGTGACTCCTGTCAGGGGCCCAATGGGCCAGGGGGCCCCATGAGGCAAGAACAACTTATTTTTAATTTTTTTTATTTTGGCAGCCACCAATGGGTACTACAGCAGAGTGCTATTGAGCATGGAAAATGCTATTACAAGGAGTAAAGCATTAGCATTTGACAGGATTTCTGAGTGACTGTGCACTAAACCACTATGCACAGTGTGAGACAGACTTGGCACTTTTTTCGGATTGTAACTTCAGTTTGGTAGTAGTTGTATGGTGGGGCCAGGGGTCCATAAAAACACTTTTTTTTTAGCAATATGCAGCAGTGTATTTGAATATTTGACAATGCTGTAGAAATTCTATAGTTAAAGCCATGCAGAAATGTTTCCTCCTCAAAACACAAATGGTAGGTGCCCTTTTGGCAGATATGAGTTTTTTTTATTACCCCTTGAGTGCTAACGACGGCTCTGAGCCATCGCAGAGTTTCCCACTCTGGTGCCAATAACGGCTCAGAGCCGTCGCTTGCACTCTCCCACCTTGAGGGAGATCTGGGGGCTCCCACCCCGGCGATCGTGCCTGTAGAGTGACAGGCATCGCCGGGGCTTCCCGTTTTGCATGGTGATGTCACACGCAATAACGTGATGACGTCACTGCGCAACTTTATTTATACTTAACAATGTTAAGTATAGGAGCAGGGGGCATGCTGCTTAGAAGCCTGTATCTCAGGCATCTAAGCAGCTACAGACCCCCCAAGACCCACCGTTGGAAAGGTAATCGCCTAACCAACAGTGTAAGTCTTGGGGGTCTGAAAAAAAATAAATAAAGTTTTAAAAGAAAATTGTTAAAAAAAAATAAAAAAAAAATCTTATCACCCAGGTAGGAAAGTGCTTAGCACTCCAAGGGTTAATATATATATTTTAATTACATTCCATTTTTTTGCCCCTTTATGCAAGGACTTATCTAAGATTTTTACATCTGCATAAAATGTTATACTCTCAGACTAAGATTGCTCAGTGTTTGAAATGAGACAGGTTAACTTTACAATTTCAAACAACTTTCCAATTTACTTCTATTATTTAATTTGCTTCTTTCTCTTGTTATCCTTTGCTGAAATGTTTATCTAGGAAAGTTCATGTGCAGCAGAGAACCTAGGTTCTAGCTGTTGATTAGTGGCTGCATATATAAACTGATTGTCATTGGCTCACCCATGTGTTCAGTTAGAAACCAGTAGTGCACGGCTGCTCCTTCAACAAATGATACCAAGAGAATAAAACAGATTAGATAATAGAAGTAAATTAGAAAGTTGTTTAAAATTGTATTCTCTATCTGAATCATGACATAATTTTTTGGGGTTTCATGTCCCTTTAACACTATTCAGTTTACACTATAGCTGACTTAATTTTGAAATTCATACAAAACAGCCTAAATCCTGCATTTAACCAGATCTAATGGTGTGAGTACCACAGCTTATGATTCCACCAAGACCATATAGAGTACAGCATTTTCAAAATCCATCAGTACAGCTGAAAGATGGGAACATTTGTACACCATATTTGAAGTGGTGCTCTTGGTTGGGGAAAATGGGGGGAAAATGGGGGGAAAAAAACAAACACATGTCAACCTTTCAAAAGTACTTTTCTTCATCTAGCCATCTACCCAGATCATTAATGTACAATATTGAATTCACAGAATTATTTTTGTTTGCACATTTACAAATATGATTCTTTAAAAAGTGATCTCTTAATTTCTGCATTTTTTTTTTGATCATGCATGTCATACACTGTTGATTATGGGATGCAATGTGCAGAAATTTTACCTCCTGTGAGTGTTTCTGCGGGTGTCTGTGTTTATGTCTTTGTGCTTTTGTTTGTGTCTCTATGAGTGTGTATGTATTTTTTTTTCTGTTAGGGTGGGTGTGTATGTCTTTGTGCATTTTCTGTGGATATCTGTGAGGGTGTGTGCGTATGTCTTTGTGCATTTTCTCTGGATGCCTCTGTGAGGGTGGGTGTGTATGACTTTGTGTGTTTTCTGTGGATGCCTCTTTGAGGGTGTGTGTGTGTGTGTGTGTATGTATGTATGTATGTCTGTGTTTTCTGTCTATGTCTCTGTGAGGGTGTGTGCGTATGTCTGTGTGTTTTCTGTGTATGCCTTTGTGTGTTTTCTCTGGATGCCTTTGTGAGGGTGGGTGTATGTATGTATGTCTGTGTTTTCTGTGGATGTCTCTGTGAGGGTGTGTGCGTATGTCTGTGTTTTCTGTGGGTGTCTCTGTGAGGGTGTGTGTATGTCTTTGTGTGTTTTCTCTGGATGCCTCTGTGAGGGTGTGTGTATGTCTTTGTGTGTTTTCTCTGGATGCCTTTGTGTGTTTTCTCTGGATGCCTTTGTGAGGGTGGGTGTATGTATGTATGTCTGTGTTTTCTGTGGATGTCTCTGTGAGGGTGTGTGCGTATGTCTGTGTTTTCTGTGGGTGTCCCTGTGAGGGTGTGTGTATGTCTTTGTGTGTTTTCTCTGGATGTCTCTGTGAGGGTGTGTGCGTATGTCTGTGTGTTTTCTGTGGGTGTCTCTGTGAGGGTGTGTGTATGTCTTTGTGTGTTTTCTCTGGATGCCTCTGTGAGGGTGTGTGTATGTCTGTGTTTTCTGTGGATGTCTCTGTGAGGGTTTGTGCGTATGTCTGTGTGTTTTCTGTGGGTGTCTCTGTGAGGGTGTGTGTATGTCTTTGTGTGTTTTCTGTGGATGTCTCAGTGAAGGTGTGTGTGTATGTATGTCTTTGTGTGTTTGATGTGGTTGTCTCTCTGTGTGTGTATGGCTTTGTGTGTTTTCTGGGGGTGTCTCTCTGTGTGTGTGTGTGTGTGTGTGTGTGTGTATGTCTTTGTGTGTTTTCTGAGGCTGTCTCTGTCAGTGTTTCCTTGGGTGTATGTGCAAGTTTGTGTTTGAGTGTGTGTGTGTCCATTGTCTGTTCCTTTTTAGGACATTTTGACCTTACTACTGATTACTCACATCTTTCTACAAACTTTGAGACTGAGACCTTTCTGGAAGTCACTAATCCATCATTTAACCTTTTAATTATTGTTTAGGCAGTTGAGGACCCTTCCTTTCAGCCACTGCATGCTGTTGTCATCATTTAGTTGGCATCTTCCTTGACAAAAAGATAATCAGAACTCCATATTTTATTTCTTCTATAAGATACGACGAGTCCACGGATTCATCCTTTACTTGTGGGATATTATCCTCCTGCTAACAGGAACTGGCAAAGAGCACCACAGCAGAGCTGTCTATATAGCTCCTCCCTTGACTCCACCCCCCAGTCATTCTCTTTGCCTACTCTAAGTAATAGGAAGGGTAAAGTGAAAGAGGTGATAAAATGTTAGTTTTTATTTTCTTCAAGCAAGAGTTTTTTATTTTAAATGGTACCGGTGCGTACTATTTTCCCTCAGGCAGCAGATGGATGAAGACTTCTGCCTGGAGGCTGATGATCTTAGCAGTTGTTACTAAGATCCAGAGCAGTTCCCACAGAATGGCTGAGGAGTACTTAAGAAACTTCAGTGTGAGGAACGTTTTTCATGCTATAAGCAGTGAGGTATGTTCAGTCATTTTTTTCTGGAGAGACTGTGTTATTTCAGAATTGGCTGACAGTATCCCCATGAGGGAGAGGGTAAGCAGTAATCCTAAGGTATAGAGGGGTATTACTGAGCTTGCATATATGGGCTAAGAAAAAATGGTTGACACTGAGGTTTGAATGTTTGTGGGCAAACGTTTAATAACTGGGAGTACAAATAACGTTTTTATGAGAGACTTTTTTTCATGCTTATGAGAGGGTACACATGGCTTCATTTTTGGGTATAGAATCCACATGGCTAGTTTTTAGACCGCTCTGGTGCGGTTCATTTGGGCTGTGAGACATCGAGTGAGATGGGCGGGGCCTATTTTCGCGCCTCAGTTGCGCAGTTGTTTTTATCAGGCAAGCAGCAAGCTCCAACTCCGGTGGGCCTTTGTGAGCTGTATTGGGCCAAATCGAAGGTTTAACCCGGTTTTCCAGACCCCCGAGGGCAGGTAGGCGCCACAGCAGGGCTGTGGCGAGGTGCAGGGGTGTTTTTTATTGAAATAAACGTTATATAATTATCCGTTTTTTTCTAATAAGGGTTAAGAGTTCCTTTCCTTGTGGGGCAAACTTAGCTGCTAAGTTAGGATGCTTCTATCATAAAATTGGAATAATTTTATTGTTTTAAAGCAGTTTTGGAAAAATTGTATGCTTTTTTTCTCTTAAAGGCGCAGTACCGTTTTTTTCAGATTGTTATTTTTTCACTAAATAAAGTGTTTTCAAGCCTGTTTGTGGTCATTACTAGCCTGTTTAACATATCTGACATTGAGGAAAGCCAATGTTCCATGTGTTTAGAAGCCATTGTGGAACCCCCACTTAAAATGTGTCCCTCATGCACTGAAAGGGCCTTAAATTGCAAAGAACATATTTTAGCTGATAAAAGTATGTTGCAGGATGATTCTCAGTCAGAAGAGAATCAGGTTATGCCATCTAATTCTCCCCAAGTGTCACAACCTTTAACGCCCGCACAAGCAACGCCAAGTACTAGTGCGTCTAATTCTTTCACCCTGCAAGATATGGCCACAGTTATGTCTACTACCCTCACAGAGGTATTATCTAAACTGCCTGGGCTGCAGGGGAAGCGCAGTAGGACCGGTATGAGAGTAAATGCTGAGCCCTCTGATGCTTTATTAGCCATTTCTGATGTACTCTCACAATGTTCTGAGTTGGGAGTGAGGGAATTGCTGTCTGAGGGAGAGCTTTCTGATGCAGGAAAGATGTTCCCTCAAACAGACTCAGATATGACAGCTTTTAAGTTTAAGCTAGAACACCTCTGCTTGTTGCTCAGGGAGGTTTTAGCGACTCTGGATGATTGTGACCCTATTGTAATTCCACCAGAGAAATTGTGTAAAATGGATAGATATCTAGAGGTTCCTGCTTACACTAATGTTTTTCCGGTCCCTAAGAGGATTTCGGACATTGTTACTAAGGAGTGGGATAGACCAGGCATTCCGTTCTCTCCCCCTCCTACTTTTAAGAAGATGTTTCCCATATCTGACACCATTCGGGATTCGTGGCAGACGGTCCCTAAGGTGGAGGGAGCTATTTCTACTTTAGCTAAGCATACAACTATACCTATTGAGGACAGTTGTGCTTTCAAAGATCCTATAGATAAAAAATTAGAGGGTCTTCTAAAGAAAATATTTATTCATCAGGGTTTTCTTCTGCAACCTATAGCGTGCATTGTTCCTGTAACTACTGCAGCTGCTTTTTGGTTCGAGGCTCTAGAGGAGGCTCTTAAGGTAGAGACCCCATTAGATGATATCCTGGATAGAATTAGGGCTCTTAAGCTAGCTAATTCTTTTATTACAGATGCCGCTTTTCAACTGGCTAAATTAGCGGCAAAGAATTCAGGTTTTGCCATTTTAGCGCACAGAGCGTTATGGCTTAAGTCCTGGTCTGCTGATGTGTCATCAAAATCTAAGCTTTTAGCTATTCCTTTCAAGGGTAAGACCCTATTTGGGCCTGAACTAAAGGAGATCATTTCCAACATCACTGGAGGAAAAGGCCATGCCCTTCCTCAGGATAAGACAATTAAGATGAGGACCAAACAAAATAATTTTCGTTCCTTTCGAAACTTCAAAGGTGGTCCCTCTACCTCTTCCCCTGCTGCAAAACAAGAGGGGAATTTCGCTCAATCCAAGTTAGTCTGGAGACCTAACCAGACCTGGAATAAAGGTAAACAGGCCAAGAAGCCCGCTGCTGCCACCAAGACAGCATGAAGGGGTAGCCCCCGATCTGGGACCGGATCTAGTAGGGGGCAGACTTTCTCTCTTTGCTCAGGCTTGGGCAAGAGACGTTCAGGATTCCTGGGTTTTAGAAATCGTGACCCAGGGGTATCTTCTAGACTTCAAAGATTCTCCTCCAAGGGGGAGATTTCATCTTTCACGTTTGTCTGGAAACCAGACAAAAAGAGAGACATTCTTACGCTGTGTAGAAGACCTATATACTATGGGTGTAACCCGCCCAGTTCCAAAAACAGAACAGGGGCAGGGGTTTTACTCCAATCTGTTTGTGGTTCCCAAAAAGGAGGGCACCTTCAGACCGATTTTAGATCTCAAGATCCTAAACAAAGATGGAGACCATTCGGACTATTTTACCAATGATCAAGGAGGGTCAATATATGACCACCGTGGATTTGAAGGATGCCTATCTTCACATTCCTATCCACAAAGATCATCACCAGTTCCTCAGGTTCGCCTTCCTGGGCAAGCATTACCAGTTTGTGGCTCTTCCTTTCGGGTTGGCCACAGCTCCCAGAATTTTCACAAAGGTGCTAGGGTCCCTTTTGGCGGTTCTAAGGCCGCGGGGCATAGCAGTGGCGCCTTATCTGGACGATATCTTAATTCAGGCGTCAACTTACCAACTAGCCAAATCTCACACGGACATCGTGTTGGCTTTTCTAAGATCTCACGGGTGGAAGGTGAACGTAAAGAAAAGTTCACTTATCCCTCTCACAAGAGTTTCATTCCTGGGAACTCTGATAGATTCGGTAGACATGAAAATTTTTCTGAAGGAGGTCAGAAAATCAAAGATCTTAACCACTTGCCGAGCACTTAATTCCATTCCTCGGCCGTCAGTGGCTCAGTGTATGGAGGTAATTGGACTAATGGTAGCGGCAATGGACATAGTTCCGTTTGCTCGCTTGCATCTCAGACCACTGCAACTATGCATGCTCAGACAGTGGAATGGGGACTATGCAAATTTATCTCCTCAGATAAATCTGGATCAAGAGACCAGAGACTCTCTTCTTTGGTGGTTGTCACAGGATCATCTGTCCCAGGGAATGTGTTTCCGCAGGCCAGCATGGGTCATAGTGACGACGGATGCCAGCCTATTGGGCTGGGGTGCAGTCTGGAATTCCCTGAAACCACAGGGTGTGTGGACTCAGGAGGAGGCTCTCCTTCCAATAAATATTCTAGAACTGAGAGCGATATTCAACGCGCTTCAGGCGTGGCCTCAACTGGCTTCGGCCAAATTCATAAGATTCCAGTCGGACAATATCACGACTGTGGCATATATCAATCATCAAGGGGGAACAAAGAGTTCTCTAGCGATGATAGAGGTTTCCAAAAAAAATTGATGGGCAGAGACTCACTCTTGCCATCTATCAGCAATCTATATCCCAGGTGTGGAGAACTGGGAAGCGGATTTTCTAAGTCGTCAGACTTTTCATCCGGGGGAGTGGGAGCTCCATCCGGAGGTGTTCGCACAATTGATTCATCAATGGGGCACACCAGAATTGGATCTGATGGCATCTCGTCAGAATCAGATATGAAGAATAGACCTCAGCGCCTAATGATAACCTATGAGCCTGGGGGCGGGTGACTCCTAGCTATTACCCAGTGTAAGAAACTTAATGTGAGAAAATCCCAGGAGGCTAGGTTAAAGTATCAGATATACCAGTGCGGTTAAAAATTTATATATGTTTTAATATATAGATACAGGTGATTAAGAACAATGAATACAAATTAAAACAAATTTCATGGATCCATGATAAAATATAGTATATAACAAATGACATAAAAATGAAATAAAAACAATGAGATAAAAACAATACGCAATTGTTTGCAATTTAGCAACAGGTAATGTACAAACAAATGTTGGTGAGAGATAATCTATTTAACAGGGGAAAAAGTCACAGTGAAAAAATTCCTGAAATCTGATTCCAATCAGAGAAAAATGGGGAAAAAATAAAGTTTGTGAGATCCTATTACGAATAGTGTGATCCGGTGGTGGTAGGAAATCTAAAACCAGTGATGAAAGTCTCAAAAATGATGATAAAAAACGTGTATCAAACGAATATCAAATTGGTGCAAATGTAACAAATATTAGTGTTGAAATGTCACAGCATAACTGATGATGTATAAAAAATAGAAGAATGAAAAAATCAAAAAATTGAGAACAAACAATAGAAAATGTGAGTGCTCCAACAATCTTCAAAAATAAATATCTTCAAAACAAATATCTTCAAAACAAATCTAAGTGGTACTTGATAGTTGATATAAAAGCAATACAACAATGAAAAAGGAAAAAGGAAAAAACGATCCGCCTGTGGAAAAAACAGAAATAGAATATAGTGTAGATTGTCCTAAAAGTTTAGCAAACAATAGAATAAGGCTTACCAGTGCTCGTCAACGCGTTTCGGCCCGTGCTAGGCCTTTCTCAAGACTGGTTTATGATTGCAAAAGGTGGCCTTATATAGGGTGCTTTACCGGATGTAACATAATGTTTACTTCCGGTTTGCCGAAAATTGATTATTTTTTAGCAAACTGTTTTTTAAACTCAATCTCATTAGGTATGATTTGGTTTGCTTAATAGATTATAAGGGGATGTTTCCCCAGCTTAATCCACATGGTTATGTAATTTTATTTTACTGTCTTATTCACTCCGTGAGCATCGTGACATCACTTCCGGTCCAGGTAATTTGTACAATCGATTTATATAGATCGTGGGATCAAATAGGAGTAAACTTACGTTAAAGGGGATTGTATTTCCTAATTATATGATGAAATTGGTATCAATATTCATTCCAATCCTGCTTGGGTCTTAAAACTAGGTCCGTGATTGGACCGACCTGATTGGTCGTGACGTCACGGCCTAGGGTTTGCGCCTTGGATTGGATCTAGGAGAGGTGTGTACGTTATCCCACTATCTTATTGGTGTGTGTTCGGGCTCTATTAATGGCCCTGGTTGGAGGTGTGTAAGTGCTCTGTTATTCTGATTGGATATAGAGATTACGGGGGTCCTGAATGTAATAATGATGGAAACAATGCTATGTAATATGTCTTTAGCTTAAAGGGATTTGTTAATGTGAAAGTTGAAAGATATATTCTTAGATTATTTGGCGATCATCAAATGGAAATCTCTCGATTAGTCATATTCCTGTGTGTTAGGATATTGGTTCCACATGCAAATGTGCAAATATCGTGTCTGGTTGCTAACAGTTAGTTCTTACAAAATTGTAAGGATATCGCATAGTGCTATACATTACTAGGTAGGAATGAGTCTTATTCCATTGAGTGGTGTATAGGGTACCACTTTAGTGAAATACTTAGAAATAAAGGAAAACTTAGAAATAAAGGAAAGGAAATGATAGAACAAGGGAGGCCAAACTTGATTTTCTCAAAAATGGCGATCTAAGTAAACTGAGAGACAGTATTTTGGACATATAGTCGTTTAATCTAAGATAAATAAATTATTCGCTGACCAAAAGGAAGGGGAGTTAGACCCTGTTTTTTGCATTAGCCTGGCTTTCTTGTCTATAAAAAGCCTTCAATAATAAAGGGTTTTTGTATGTTAATCTTAACTTTGTGTATGATAGTGTGGGGTTGGAGATATAACCTTATATAGAGTCGTTGGTTTTTCGACAACTATATATCCTTTGGGATTTAAATTTACAATCTAAAGTTTTTTTTTAAAGATTTTTACACTTCAAAAAACTCTCAAAGTTTGGAATCATCTTCCAAGAAAGTTCTTCTCTAAAGAGTCTTCTTTTTCAATAAACTTTTCATGGGTACCTTTGATTGTAATGACGTAATAAGGGATGATCCCACGATCTATATAAATCGATCGTACAAATTACCTGGACCGGAAGTGACGTCACGATGCTCACGGAGTGAATAAGACAGTAAAATAAAATTACATAACCATGTGGATTAAGCTGGGGAAACATCCCCTTATAATCTATTAAGCAAACCAAATCATACCTAATGAGATTGAGTTTAAAAAACAGTTTGCTAAAAAATAATCAATTTTCAGCAAACCGGAAGTAAACATTATGTTACATCCGGTAAAGCACCCTATATAAGGCCACCTTTTGCAATCATAAACCAGTCTTGAGAAAGGCCTAGCACGGGCCGAAACGCGTTGACCAGCACTGGTAAGCCTTATTCTATTGTTTGCTAAACTTTTAGGACAATCTACACTATATTCTATTTCTGTTTTTTCCACAGGCGGATCGTTTTTTCCTTTTTCCTTTTTCATTGTTGTATTGCTTTTATATCAACTATCAAGTACCACTTAGATTTGTTTTGAAGATATTTGTTTTGAAGATATTTATTTTTAAAGATTGTTGGAGCACTCACATTTTCTATTGTTTGTTCTCAATTTTTTGATTTTTTCATTCTTCTATTTTTTATACATCATCAGTTATGCTGTGACATTTCAACACTAATATTTGTTACATTTGCACCAATTTGATATTCGTTTGATACACGTTTTTTATCATCATTTTTGAGACGTTCATCACTGGTTTTAGATTTCCTACCACCACCGGATCACACTATTCGTAATAGGATCTCACAAACTTTATTTTTTCCCCATTTTTCTCTGATTGGAATCAGATTTCAGGAATTTTTTCACTGTGACTTTTTTCCCTGTTAAATAGATTATCTCTCACCAACATTTGTTTGTACATTACCTGCTGCTAAATTGCAAACAATTGTGTATTGTTTTTATCTCATTGTTTTTATTTCATTTTTATGTCATTTGTTATATACTATATTTTATCATGGATCCATGAAATTTGTTTTAATTTGTATTCATTGTTCTTAATCACCTGTATCTATATATTAAAACATATATAAATTTCTATAAATTTTCTCAGGGTAGGCGCCTGGGATTTTCTCACATTTGGCATCTCGTCAGAATGCCAAACTTCCTTGTTACGGGTCCAGATCAAGGGATCCCCAAGCAGTACTGATAGATGCTCTAGCAGTACCTTGGTCGTTCAACCTGGCTTATGTGTTTCCACCATTTCCTCTCCTTCCTCGTCTGATTGCCAGAATCAAACAGGAGAGGGCTTCGGTGATTTTGATAGCACCTGCGTGGCCACGCAGGACTTGGTATGCAGACCTGGTGGAAATGTCATCTCTACCACCGTGGACACTGCCACTGAGACGGGACCTTCTCATTCAAGGTCCGTTCCAGCATCCAAATCTAGTTTCTCTGCGGCTGACTGCCTGGAGATTGAACGGTTGATTTTATTTAAGCGGGGATTCTCTGAGTCGGTCATAGATACCTTGATTCAGGCTCGGAAGCCTGTCACTAGGAAAATTTACCATAAGATATGGCGTAAATATCTTTATTGGTGCGAATCCAAAGGCTACTCATGGAGCAAGATCAGGATTCCTAGGATTTTGTCCTTTCTCCAAGAAGGATTGGAGAAGGGGCTATCAGCTAGTTCCTTAAAGGGACAGATATCTGCTTTGTCAATTTTACTGCACAAGCGTCTGGCAGATGTTCCAGATGTTCAGTCGTTTTGTCAGGCTTTGGTTAGAAATGAATTAAGCCTGTGTTTAAACCTGTTGCTCCACCATGGAGTTTGAATTTAGTTATTAAAGTTCTTCAAGGGGTTCCGTTTGAACCTATGCATTCCATAGATATTAAGCTTCTATCTTGGAAAGTTCTGTTTTTTGTTGCTATCTCTTCGGCTCGAAGAGTTTCTGAACTATCTGCATTGCAATGCGACTCGCCTTATCTTGTTTTCCATTCTGTTAAGGTGGTTTTGCGTACCAAACCTGGATTCCTTCCTAAGGTTGTTACTAATAAGAATATTAATCAGGAAATTGTTGTTCCTTCTCTGTGTCCTAATCCTTCTTCTAAGAAGGAGCGTCTGTTACACAACTTGGACGTGGTTCGTGCTTTGAAGTTTTACTTGCAAGCAACCAAAGATTTCCGTCAAACATCTTCTCTGTTTGTTGTCTATTCTGGAAGACGTAGAGGTCAACAAGCTACGGCTACCTCTCTTTCTTTTTGGCTGAAAAGCATCATCCGTTTGGCATACGAGACTGCTGGACAGCAGCCTCCTGAAAGGATTACAGCTCACTGTACTAGAGCGGTGGCTTCCACATGGGCTTTTAAAAATGATGCTTCTGTTGAACAGATTTGTAAGGCTGCGACTTGGTCTTCACTTCATACTTTTTCCAAATTTTCCAAATTTGATACTTTTAATTCTTCGGAGGCTGTTTTTGGGAGAAATGTTCTTCAAGCAGTGGTGCCTTCTGTTTAGGCATCTGTCTTGTCCCTCCCGTTCATCCGTGTCCTGTAGCTTTGGTATTGTATCCCACAAGTAAAGGATGAATCCGTGGACTCGTCGTATCTTATAGAAGAAAAGTAAATTTATGCTTACCTGATAAATTAATTTCTTCTATGATACGACGAGTCCACGGCCCGCCCTGTCAATTTAAGACAGATTATATTTTTTGATTTAAAACTTCAGTCACCTCTGCACCTTTTAGTTTCTCTTTTTTCTTCCTATACCTTCGGTCGAATGACTGGGGGGTGGAGTCAAGGGAGGAGCTATATAGACAGCTCTGCTGTGGTGCTCTTTGCCACTTCCTGTTAGCAGGAGGATAATATCCCACAAGTAAAGGATGAATCCGTGGACTCGTCGTATCATAGAAGAAATTAATTTATCAGGTAAGCATAAATTTACTTTTTGTAAATCTCTTTGTTTGACAAAACTGTAGTCTACCTCATTACTTGTCAGGTCAATGTAAACAAGTGCTGAGTGTCTGTTTGTGAGTCTGTGTCTGAGTGTGTTTGTGTGTTTCTTTGCGTGTCCGCTAGAGTGTCTATATGTGAATTCTTATGTGTGAGTGTGTGTTTCAGTGTATGAGTGTGCCTGTGTTTCTGTGTCTGCGTGTTTCTGTGTTTGTGTGTTACTACCTTTACAACATTTCCAAGTTTGACTATACTTAATAATAAAGTGCATAGTCACTTGGTCAAAAATTGCACATGTCAAAGGGGGGGGGCGGCTGATCAATGGTTAAGTCAGGGGCCCCAAAATTTCTAGTGGCGGCCCTGCACACATATACATATTTAGATAATACTATATACATCGGAGGCGGAGCCCTTTCCAGTCAGAAACATTGCCATATACCATACAAACTTTTTTAACCCTTACAGTATACTTTAGATCTGAAGTTGTGCTAAATATTTTAGCACAGTTTTGGCTTTCATTAAAGTGCAAACTATAACTTTCAACCTGTAATACCAGTGCAAATTAGCGCAGTCGTAATTTCCATTTAAAGTATAGGCTGCGCTAGAGCTAACCGGGCGTGCTAACCCTTTTCTGGTTAACACGCTTTAGCATGGACTTGTAATATTAAAGTGGCACGGTAATGGTAGTGCACTCAAGCAAACATGATTATTGAGCGCTAAAATTACAATGTCTATAACCAACCATGAACATATTTGATAGGGAATTAAGGAAAATGGTCAATGACAAACAAGTTAAAAAAATGTAAATGAGTGTGTGTGTGTGGGGGGGGGTTACTGTGAAGGGAATTCAGAGTGGTAACATAGTAAGGAAAAAAGATGGGATACTGGGGAAGTGGTGAAAGCATAAGAAGTGCATGAGTTGACTCCATGGGGGGTAGTTATCAACGTGTCAACTTTCCTGCCTTCGCCGGCCCAATACGCCCGCCTAAGCTCGCCTCACATCGCCGCCGCGGACCTGAAAAAATTCGCCTAAGTTATCAAGTAAAGCTGTCAAAAAGCCGCGGGCCGATGAGCAGCGGACTGTGAGAGTTATCACTCATCCGATCTCGCTGCTCTTCGGCTGTTTGACAGCTTTCTTGCTAGCCTGTCACTAAGCACTCACACTAAACTACACTGTTCTACCCCCTATACCGGCGCCCCCGGAGCCCCCCGCAACTAAATAAAGTTACTAACCCCTAAACCGCCGCTCCTAGACCCTGCCGCAAGTCTTATAAATGTATTAACCCCTAAACCGCCGCTCCTAGACCCCGCCGCAAGTCTTATAAATGTATTAACCCCTAAACCGCCGCTCCCGGACACCGCTGCCACCTACATTATACCTAGTAACCCCTATCCTGCCCCCCTATACCGCCGCCCACTATAATAAAGTTATTAACCCCTATCCTGCTGATCCCGCACCTCGCCGCAAATAAATAAATAGTTTAACCCCTAAACCGCCACTCCCTGAACCCGCCGCAACCTATATTAAATTTATTAACCCCTATCCTGCCCCCCCTACACCGTCGCCACCTATAATAAATTTATTAACCCCTATCCTGCCCCCCACTACACCGCCGCCACTGTAATAAAATTATTAACCCCTAAACTTAAGTCTAACACTAACCCTAACACCCCCTAACTTAAATATTAATTAAATAAATCTAAATAATATTTCTATTATTAACTAAGTTAATCCTATTTAAAACTAAATACTTACCTATAAAATAAATCCTAATATAGCTACAATATAAATAATAATTATATTGTAGCTATCTTAGGATTTATTTTTATTTTACAGGTACCTTTCAATTTATTTTAACTAGGTACAATAGCTATTAAATAGTTATTAACTATTTAATAGCTTACCTAGCTAAAATAAAGAGAAATGTACCTGTAAACTAAAAACTAACCTAAGTTACAATTACACCTAACACTACACTATACTTTAATAAATTATTCCTATTTAAAACTAAATACTTACCTGTAAAATAAACCCTAAGATAGCTACAATATAATTAATAATTACATTGTAGCTATCTTAGGATTTATATTTATTTTACAGGTAACTTTGTATTTATTTTAGCTAGTTAGAATAGTTATTAAATAGTTATTAACTATTTAATAACTACCTAGCTAAAAGAAATACAAAATTACCTGTAAAATAAATCCTAACCTAAGTTACAATTAAACCTAACACTACACTATCATTAAATAAATTAAATAAATTACCTACAAATAACTACAATTAAATACAATTACATAAACTAACTAAAGTACAAAAAATAAAAAAGCTAAGTTACAAAAAATAAAAAAAATAAGTTACAAACATTTTAAAAATATTACAACAATTTTAAGCTACTTACACCTAATCTAAGCCCCCTAATAAAATAACAAACCCCCCCAAAATAAAAAAAATGCCCTACCCTATTCTACATTTAAAAAGTTCAAAGCTCTTTTACCTTACCAGCCCTTAAAAGGGCCTTTTGTGGGGGCATGCCCCAAAGAATTCATCTCTTTTGCCTGTAAAAGAAAAATACAACCCCCCCAACATTAAAACCCACCACCCACATACCCCTAATCTAACCCAAACCCCCCTTAAAATAACCTAACACTAATCCCCTGAAGATCATCCTACCTTTAGTCGTCTTCACTCAGCCGAGCCACCGATGGAACTGAAGAGGACATCCGGACCGGCAGAAGTGATCATCCAAAGGGCGCTGAAGAAATCTTCCATCCGATGAAGTGATCCTCCAAGCGGCGCTGAAGAAATCTTCAATCCGGGCGATGTCATCTTCCAAGAGGCGCTGAAGAAGTCTTCTATCCGGGCGAGGTCATCTTCGAAGCCGGGTCTTGAATCTTCATCCCGCCGACGCGGAACATCCTTCTTTCCCGACGGACTACCGACGAATGAAGGCTCCTTTAAGGGACGTCATCCAAGATGGCGTCCCTTCAATTCCGATTGGCTGATAGGATTCTATCAGCCAATCGGAATTAAGGTAGGAAAAATCTGATTGGCTGATTGAATCAGCCAATCAGATTCAAGTTCAATCCGATTGGCTGATCCAGTCAGCCAATCAGATTGAGCTCGCATTCTATTGGCTGTTCCGATCAGCCAAGAAGGATGTTCCGCGTCGGCGGGATGAAGATTCAAGACCCGGCTTCGAAGATGACCTCGCCCGGATAGAAGACTTCTTAAGCGCCTCTTGGAAGATGACATCGCCCGGATGGAAGATTTCTTCAGCGCCGCTTGGAGGATCACTTCATCGGATGGAAGATTTCTTCAGCGCCCCTTGGATGATCACTTCTGCCGGTCCGGATGCCCTCTTCAGTTCCATCGGTGGCTCGGCTGAGTGAAGACGACTAAAGGTAGGATGATCTTCAGGGGATTAGTGTTAGGTTATTTTAAGGGGGGTTTGGGTTAGATTAAGGGTATGTGGGTGGTGGGTTTTAATGTTGGGGGGGTTGTATTTTTCTTTTACAGGCAAAAGAGCTGAATTCTTTGGGGCATGCCCCCACAAAAGGCCCTTTTAAGGGATGGTAAGGTAAAAGAGCTTTGAACTTTTTTAATGTAGAATAGGGTAGGGCATTTTTTTATTTGGGGGGGTTTGTTATTTTATTAGGGGGCTTAGATTAGGTATAAGTAGCTTAAAATTGTTGTAATATTTTTTAAAATGTTTGTAACTTATTTACAAAGTTACCTGTAAAATAAATATAAATCCTAAGATAGCTACAATGTAATTATTAATTATATTGTAGCTATCTTAGGGTTTATTTTACAGGTAAGTATTTAGTTTTAAATAGGAATAATTTATTAAAGTATAGTGTAGTGTTAGGTGTAATTGTAACTTAGGTTAGTTTTTAGTTTACAGGTACATTTCTCTTTATTTTAGCTAGGTAAGCTATTAAATAGTTAATAACTATTTAATAGCTATTGCACCTAGTTAAAATAAATTGAAAGGTACCTGTAAAATAAAAATAAATCCTAAGATAGCTACAATATAATTATTATTTATATTGTAGCTATATTAGGGTTTATTTTATAGGTAAGTATTTAGTTTTAAATAGGATTAACTTAGTTAATAATAGAAATATTATTTAGATTTATTTAATTAATATTTAAGTTAGGGGGGGTGTTAGGGTTAGTGTTAGACTTAGGTTTAAGGGTTAATAAATTTATTACAGTGGCGGCGGTGTAGTGGGGGGCAGGATAGGGGTTAATAAATGTATTATAGGTGGCGACAGTGTAGGGGGGGCAGATTAGGGGTTAATAAATTTAATATAGGTTGCGGCAGGGTCAAGGAGCGGTGGTTTAGGGGTTAAACTATTTATTTATTTGCGGCGAGGTGCGGGATCGGCAGGATAGGGGTTAATAACTTTATTATAGGGGGGCAGGATAAGGAGTTACTAGGTATCATGTAGGTGGCGGTGGGCTCCGGGAGCGGCAGTTTAGGGGTTAATATGTATAGAGTAGCTTGCGGTGGGCTCCGTGAGTGGCGGTTTAGGGGTTAATCATTTTATTTAGTTGCGGCGGTGTAGGGGGGGACAGATTAGAGGTGTTTAGACTCGGGGTACATGTTAGGGTGTTAGGTGTAGACAGCTCCCATAGAAATCAATGGGATGTCTGGCAGCAGTGAACTTGTACTTTCCCATTGATTCCTATGGGATCCGCCGCCTCCAGGGCGGCGGATTGAAAACCAGGTACGCTGGGCCGTAAAAGTGCCGAGCGTACCTGCTAGTTTTTTGATAACTAGCAAAAGTAGTCAGATTGTGCCGCACTTGTGTGCGGAACATCTGGAGTGACGTAAGAATCGATCTGTGTCTGGCGGATTGAAGTTTACGTCACAAAATTCTACTTTTGCCGGTCTCTAGCCTTTGATAACTAAGGCGAATCAGCCTCGCCACAAATACGCTGCGGAATTCCAGCGTATTTGAGGTTGACGGCTTGATAACTACCCCCCTAAGTGTTACAGTAGAGATAAAACAATTTAGAAGTAGCTATGTACAATAAATGTTTATACTTTATGCAAATGTTCCGAAAGACCTGTAAATATGATGACGCATCTCTCACATACTTGAAGATTAACAAAATATTTGCAAATCAAGAGCCTTTTAGGGAATATATCTCTTGAAGAGCCCGGTCTCATTAATGTTGCATGTCTTTTGTTTGTTTTATGTGGCCAGTAAGGGGCAAATGTAAAGGAGCACAAATTACCTTGTAGAATTTTGTAGGGTTAGTTACTAGTTATAGTTTTACTATAATTAAAGGACCACTAAAGTCACAAACTTCTATGATTTAGTTAGAGCATGCAATTTAAAAACAATCCAACTCACTTGCATTATCAAAATGTGCAAAATTATTTTTATATGCACCCTTTCTGAGGCACCATCTCCTACTGAGCATGTGCAATAGTTCACTGTACCTCTATATATGCATTTTGTGACTAGTTGATGGCTTTAAGTGTCACATGATGCAAGGGAAGGAAAATTGTTTTTTTTTTTAAAGTATTCATACACAGAGGCAGTAAACTTACAAACTAATGTTATATAATTGTGCACTTAGTGCAGAATAATATAACATTAGCTTACCGGCAGGTGTATACATTATACAAGTATTGTAGACATCGATACATAGATGATATTTTAATGGTATGGAAGGGCACAAGAGAAGACCTGGAATATACCATTGTGGTTATGAACAATAACATCCATAACCTTAAATTCACCTATGAAATAAGTAGCTCAGAGATCACCTTTCTAGACCTTAGGATCACAGTCGAAAACAACAAAATCAAAACATCAACATACTTCAAACCTGTGGACTGTAGTCACTACATACACATCAACAGCTGCCACCATTCCAGGTGGAAAAGAAATATCCCCAAGGGACAGTTACTTAGACTGAGAAAAAATTGCTCAGACCCTGACCTATGGGAGACACAAGCCGAGACCCTCAAAGCACGTTTCATAGAAAGAGGATATGAGGAAGAAATGATAGACAAAGAGATTGAAGAAGTCCGAAAAAAAGATCGTAATGAGCTCCTCAAGTATAAAGACAAGAAAAATAAGACATCAAATGACAAGAATACTATTGATGTAGCATTCATCACACAATATTGTGAGAATCGATATTTGATAGAGAGAATAATTGAAAAGAACTGGCCTCTATTAAAAAACGATGACACCATAGGGGAAACACTGGCAGACAAACCAAAATTCATCTATAAGAAATCAGACAATCTAAGGAACATGCTATCACCTAGTGTCCCACGCTCCAGAATAGTAGGAGTACAAGATGTCTTTGGCAAAACAATCAAAGGCTTTTTCCCATGCATAAATTGCAAAGCATGCAAAAGAGGTCTTAAAACTAAGAAATTTATATCTAACAACTCTAGGATGGAACATCTAATCAAAGACCTTATAAAGTGTACAAGCAAGGGTGTAATATATGTAATCCAATGCAGCTGTGGACTGCAATATGTGGGCCAAACCTCAAGACCATTAAAAGACAGGATTCGAGAACACATCTTACAAGTCGAACACGGCAACACCGAAACCGCTATGTATAAACACTTCACTATTTACCACAAAAACAATCTTAAAGACTTCAGCTATTATGGGATTCAACGAATTAGACCTAATTGGAGAGGCGGGGATTATGAAAGAAAACTTCTTGTAGCCGAATCCAGATGGATCTACGAACTTGACTGTCTTTATCCTAAGGGCCTCAATAATAAGGAGGACTTATCCCATCTATTACATCTGAAATAAATGACCCTACATATTGAACACCTACAACACCTTTATAATAGACACAGATATCTATATGGGAATACCACTCTATGTATACTCGTAACTAAGCCAGTAGTTTAATTTAAGGTTCTAAACACTTCCCCAGCACACTATCTCAACTATTAGAATATACGGATCTCCGTTTATAATAACTATTTATAACTACAAAATGATCAGGAGATTTACTCCTCCTATTCTTGTCGTTTTTAAGCTAATGTTTTCCAATTAATGTAAATTTTAACACGATTCTGATCTCTCTATCACTGTCTAGCAGTCTGGATTTACCAATTCCTCAATGGAAAGTTACAGACAGGTCATAATCCTAATGACCCATCTATACTCTAGATAATATATAAGTTATTCACCTAGAGAACCGCTATAACAATCGGCCTTATTATCTATTATTTTTAGGATTAGATTTATTACATTTATTAATCAATATTTACTATACAATTTTTAATATTTTCATACTTAAGATACAGATACCACATCATAGGTTCACATGAATATTTACCTGTAACAATAGGTGGACGATCTAAGTTACACATGTTATAATTAAAGGGACACTAAACCCAAAAAAAACAAACTTATCTTCAATCAAAATATCGATTTATTTCAAATAGTTTTGTCATTAGCATTGTTTGTCAAAGTATTACCGTTCATTAGTAATCTTATATCAAAAATAGATATATTTCCAAACCCACCAACAGCTATTGTTTTCTAACCTCAAATCCTGAACGATAACCCAGGTTATCAAAATGGTGATTTTTTGAGGCTATGCGCATGCACAATATCCCGGCACGTCATACTCTACGTCACTCACAGCAGGCAGGCAGGCAGACCCGGCGTATCAAAATCAGACAGAGCAGATGAATACGCTGAACATAGCAGGTAAGAGCTGAGCGCTGCACTGCGAGAATCTCCCCAACAACGAGCATTTATTCTTTATTTATAGCACATTATGAAAAATTATGAATGAAACACATATTTATTTCAGTAGAAAAGATATATTATATACCTTACTTTATTTTAAACTTAGCACCTAATTTGAAAATATGTCAGGTATAAATTTACTAAATTGATATTTGAATTTATCCTAAGCCTACACTACTGCATACACAAATACATATCTAAAGTTGAAAAACATAATTAGCTAATAACAGTCAACCTTCAAAAGCGCATGTGTGTCTTTCCACTGTATGTGTAAGTGTGGTATCAGGGATGCGAGTCAACGGATTGCAACGCGCATGCGCATGGTGACAACATCGTCACATAATGATATGCACGAAATAAGAATACTATTGGAAATTGGGTTTGGTCGTGCACAGCCCATATTAGAGGGTTGGCTATAATGACGTCATCTGCAAAAAATATTATTTCATTTTATAGCGTTTCTAAAGATCGTTGAACTGTGAAATTAGGTAGGTGATGAAATATACATGTTATTGATTGTAAATTAATGTTCAGGTTGTGGCAAAAAATGTAAAGTTTTGGAATCCTTTAAGTTCCAATACCATATTTATAATATTTCTTAAAACAAAGTATACGAACTATGTTATATCATTAGGAGCCACAATACACCTATCAGTTTTTTCTAACACTGAACACCTCTCAGACACATGTCTACCCCCTTTTCAGGCAAGTTCAGTTTTTGACGAAACAAACTGACTTCCGGTTTTAGTCAACTTCCGGTTCTTATCCACTTCCGGTCTAGCGGCGAAACCGGATATCCGGTCTTCGACGCCAAAAAGGTAAACAACCACTTAACAGGTATCTAACTACCCAATCAGCCTACAGGGATATCAGCACACAAAGATAATAATTGTTGAACACTACCACATTAGGAAAAGATGGGCTAAAATATTGTAATATATCACTATACTACGAAATAGGCCAAATCTAATACCGGAACCCCCACATCCGGTTTATCTTTACTTCCGGGTCTAAAGGTCATTTTTTGGCGCAATTAGGAAATTTGGCGCAAATTTCACAACCCAAACAGGTATATAACAAGCAATCTCACCAACCATATATCAGTCTTGATAAAGGCCCTATTGGTGGGCCGAAACGCGTTGGCATATATGGTGAGTTTTATTCCTATTATTGTAAACTTATTTTAAACAATACTGCTCTATGTTGTATTTTTCTTTTTTCACAGGGATTGGATCTTCTTATATTTTTTCTCAGGATTTTATTTTTATTTTTATATTTGTTTTTTATATCAAGTATTTTTTATGAAGTCTGTTCACATAAACTTTTGCTAACCAGTGCTCACAGTTTTTTACTGTTTGATTTATGACATTTTTTGTTACTGTTTATATTGGATTTTTCACTGTTGGATTACTTTCAATATTATCACAACCACTGATGCACATATATCTTTTGGATTTTTTGGATTTACACTCGGATCACAAGGATATTATAATTGACTCATACATCACAACTTTCTAGACTTTATATTATTTTTCATTATTTTTCATTGGATTTCCACACATTTGGATCACGAGGATTTCTTAATTGACTCATACACCACAACTTTCTAGACTTTATTCATTTTTTATTGTTTTTTTTATTTTTTATTGAATTCCACACATTTTTTCTTTTGGTATTACCACATATACTCTTTCTCTCTGGTCTCACGACCCAAATCCCCACTGTTGTCTCTTAGGACCTCCAATCCATACATGTTTCATATTATTATACAGTAACCCTACTGTATTACATTTGTATTGCTCTAATCTTTTTTAAAATTGTTTTTTATTATTAATTATGTTACTATCGATTGTTCTTATTAAGTATTATGGATCCATATACTTTTAAGCTTTTTTAACTTGTTATCACCTGCAGATATTAAACTTGTTAATCATATGTTATATTAAACTTGTCAATTTGGGCTATTTTAAGATACCTATTGTGCTAGTGTACTAAACGACACTTTTAGTTCACACCCTTATTTAGACCTAGCCTTTCACTAGGCGCTCCTAACACATCACAATCCTTTTAGGCTTTAAGTGTCACATGATGCAAGGGAAGGAAAATTGTTTTTTTTTTAAAGTATTCATACACAGAGGCAGTAAACTTACAAACTAATGTTATATAATTGTGCCCTTAGTGCAGAATAATATAACATTAGCTTACCGGCAGGTGTATACATTAAAGTATTGTAGACATTTTTTATGTAAAAGTTAATTTTACCAGAACGCTGCTCCTTGCTCAACTGAGCGGTCTGGTTTTTACACAGCGCATTGTGGAAACACTGTCTAGTCACAGTGTGCCCGGTTGCGCCATTAAAATGAATGTAGCTCGCTCCTTCTACTAGACCAGAGTGGGAGCGAGCTACATTCCTTTTAATGGCGCGACCGGGCACACTGTGACTAGACCATGTTGCCGCAATGCGCTGTGTAAAATCTAGACCCGCTCAGTACAGCAAGGAGCGGCGTTCTAGTAAAATGAATTTTTACATAAAAAATGTCTGCAATACTTTAATGTATACAACTGCCGGTAAGCTAATGTTATATAATTCTGCGCTATGTGCAGAATTATATAACATTAGTTTGTACATTTACCGCCCCTTTAACCATTAAATTACATTACCAACGGTGGGTCTTGGAGGTTGCTTCTTCATCTTCCTGGCACTTCCGGGTTTCTGGGGTGACACCACCACTATGCCGGAGCCCTAGATCACTAGGGATTAGGTAAGAGTGCATGGCAGCAGCACTGAGCCCCGAAAAGTAACCCCCCCCCCGTGCGCATTACAGGATTGTCAACCCCAGTAAATACATTGTATGGATGGTCAACCATGTGTCGTCATGCACACTTAAAAGGTTAAAAGGATTTAGTAAGAAAAAAATAAAAAGCTCTAATGCATTAAAGGGATATTATACATTCATTTTTTTTTCTTTGCATAAATGTTTTGTAGATGATGTATTTATATAGCCCATAAAGGTTTTTTTTTTTTTTTAAATGTATAGTTTTGCTTATTTTTTAAATAACATTGCTCTGATTTTCAGACTCCTAACCAAGCCCCAAAGTTTTATGAGAATACCGTCAGCTACCTTCTCCAGCTTGCTCCTGTTTGTGTAAAGGGTCTTTTCGTATGCAAAAGAAGGGGGAGGGTCTTATTTCCCACTTGCAGTGGGCTTTCCAGCTACCTTTTCAACAGACATAAACTGAGAGCTTCTAAGTAAGTTTTTAAAGTTTTATACTGGATTTTTATATCAATATCTGTGCATCTTATTCCTTATAGTAGTGTCTATTACATGCAGTTATATGAAAATGAGTGTATACTGTCCCTTTAAAACGTTTTATTTTTGCACTAATGTTCACCTCTAACTAAAAGTATATTCAAAATGTGTGCCTGTTTTTGGCAGACATTAAGCAACAATGCACTACTTGTTTCTAACTGAGCACATGGGTGAGCCAATAAGAATCTTTATATATATATATATATATATATATATATATATATATATATATATATATATAAATATATATATATACACATATATATATATATATATATATGTATATATATAAATATGCAGCCACCAATCAGCAGCTAGAACCTAGGTTATTTGCTGCTCCTGAGCTTTCCTAGTTCAGCAAATAACCTAGCAAAGGATAACAAGAGAATGAAGCAAACTAAAAAATAGAAATAAACAGGAAAGTTGTTTAAAATTGTATGCTCTGTCTAAATCATGAATGTCTAATTATGACTTTACTGTCCATTTAAGAACAAACAAAACAGCAATTTCTGTGTTCTACCAATCACATCACAGACTGAAGGATCCCTTTTTATTGTGTCTGTAGTGATGGTAATATATGAAGTGCTGATAACCTATTGTGTTTTAAAACCATAGGGATATGTGTGTATGTCTCATTAAAGAAGAAGGGAAAACTCTCATGATTCAGACAGAACATGTCATTTTAAAGGGACATGAAACACAAAAATGTTCTTTCATTTTTCATGAAGCAATTTTAAACAACTTTCCAATGTATGTCTGTTATCTAATTTGCTTCATTCTCTTGGTATCCTTTGTTGAAAAGCATAACTAGCTAGGCGGGGGAGCAGCAATGCACTACTCGGAGAAAGCTGGTGATTGGTGGCTGCATATATATGCCTCTTCTCATTGGCTCACCAGATGTGTTCAGCTAGCTCCTAGGAGTGCATTGCTGCTCCTTCAACAAAGAATATTCAGCTCACCCGTATTACAGGTTGTGCAGTCCGGCTATTCCGCTAGCATTATAGCTTATACCGCCACGACCCATTCCGTGATCAGTGACCAGTAGTTATGGATTTTGCGAAACAAAAATGTTTCACAAAACTCATAACAAAAATGTTACAAGGAACACTAACACCCATAAACTACACTATTAACCCCTATACCGCCATCCTCCGCATCGCAAATACTTTATTTAACTATTAACCCCTAAACTTAACATCCCCTAACTTTAAATTAAAGTTACAATATAACTATCTTAAAATAAATAAAAACTTATCTGTAAAATAAAAAAAACCTAAGCTTAAACTATAAATAAACCTAACATAACTATTTGTAAAAAATAAAATGAACGAAAAATAAAAAAACTAAGTTACAAAATTAAAAATCCTAACACTACGAAAAAATAAAAAAAAACTAACATACAAAAAAACCCAATAAAAATACGAAAAATAAAAAAATCTAAGATTACAAAAAATAATAAACTAAATTATCAAAAATAATAAAAAAAATTCTAATCTAATACCCCTATAAAAACAAAAAAGTACACCCCCCACCCATACAACACCCCAAAATAAAAAAAAACTAACTCTAAAAAACCCTAAGCTACCCATTGCCCCTATAGGGACATTTGTATGGGCATTACCCTTTAAAGGGCAATCAGCTCTTCAGTGTCCATTAAAAAAAAAAAAAAGTCCTAATCTAAAAAAACAAAAACAAAAATATATTATAAATATTTTAGTCAACCTAGTAGGGACAAAATACCAGTGAGCTAGCAGTTTATAATAGGTCTCAAATAAGGTAGTGCAATGTATAGCTTTCTGGGTGCGTTCAAGGGTGCGCCCCCAGGTGTCAAGTGTGACTGACCTTCCAAGTAGGGATTCCCACCTCAGGAGGTGAGCCGCTTTGTGCGATTGTGGGTCAAGGCCCAGAAGGGTGTAATGACGGGAAAGGGGTCCACTGATTCTATTGCCTTGGCCCCATGTGGTCTCCCATGGGGTTAGGGGTTGAGCCAAAGCAGGCCAGGGTGTTTGGTTTTTACATAACCTTCTTTTCCCCATAGACATCAATGGGGATTGCGTTATAGCAATCGCCATTCCGTGATCACAGGTGTTAGTTTTTTCGAACACTTTCTCTCCATTGATGTCTATGGGGGAATACATGCACGAGCACGTCAAGTCAGGCTTTGACTTTTGTGCGGTAGGGAGCTTAATGCACAACACAAGAAGGTTTTTGTGTAACTTGTAATGACAGCGCTATGGAAAGTGAGGTACAGCGACATTTTTAGTGTCATTTACGCACCGGGTTTAGCATACAACTTGTTATCTTGGTGAAAATTTATATATCCTACACTACTGAAAGCAAGCTGGGGATTGGTAGCTACATACATTTGTCTTTTTTTTTCATTGGCTCGCCAAAGGTGTTTATTACTGGTCTCGAGCTGACTTTAACTATGTGTTTAATTATTAATTTGCATGGATTAAACACCACATGATTGTATAAAGCAATAGTGCAATAATAAAATGCTCTAAAATATTAGAGCATTTTCTTTTTTACTATTATATCTCTTTAAATGATTTGAACATGGGCATTATGGGTATAGTGGGCATGTGTATTTGGTGGGTTATTTTTTTTGCTATTTTTATTAGTATAAAAGGGTTTATTATTTTTTATTTAATTGATTAAGCAGGTATTATATCTATCTGTTTGGTGATATTTCTTCCTAATTTCATTCAATATGGTGGATATGGTGCACAAAGCCAATGTTATATTATTTTATTAATTTGAAAAGTGTTGTCTGGTGGTTTATCAAGTCCTTTCAGCTGTGGAATTCGAAAAGTAAATAAGGGCCCTGTAAATGTGTTCTCTAGGTATCCTTTGTTGAAAAGCAAACCTATGTAAGCTCAGGAGCAGCAATAAACTACTGGGAGCTAGCTGCTGAATGGTAGCTATACATATATGCTTCTTGTCAATGGCTCAATTGATGTATTCAACTAGTTCCTAGTACTGTAACTCTGCTCCTTCAACAAAGGATACCAAGAGAATGGGGTAATTTTGATAATAAAAGTAAATTGGAAAGATGTTTAAAATAATTTGCCTTACCTGAATCATGAAAGTAAAAAAATGGATTTAATTTCCCTTTAAGTATTGAAAATGGTATTATTCTTGTACCAATCCTTGCCCCCTAAATGTGTTCATTCCCTGCAGTTGGGTAAACACATAGTTCAATTGATACAGCAGCTATGCATCCAAGCTAATCCTTATCAAAACACCCCCAGTGTTTGTCAGCTACATGCGTATGCCAATCCAGATTGGCTCACCATCTATATTGTGCTCATAAGTGGCAATGCATTGTGGCTCCTGATCTGGAGTTCAGCTATGTGTTTAACAACATCAATGTGGTTTAAACACTTAGGGGTTGATCATAATCTATTGTTTGATAATTAAATGCATGTTACTGTCTGCAGATGAGTCCGTTTTGATGATGGTGATTTGATCACAACGGGACATTTTTATTGGTTACAGAAAGCACTTTTTCATTATTTGTTTTATTGAAAAACAGTCCTTTTCTTAACATGTACCAGCCCTGTTTGGCTGATCATAATCCATGTCATAGAAATGTATTTTGTCACTAATATGTCCTTCTACATATGAGGAAGACAATCCAGCTTCTCTACACAGTGTGTAAAAATCCATTTACAGATGTATTTGACAGCAAAAATAATGAATTTATTCTGAAATGTTTAAATTCTAGCATTTCTGAAACGCTAGGATTTACCATTGGAACAAATAAAGGGGACTTTCAGTCATGTATAAAATAGCCCACGACAGAATGCTATTTGGCTGAGAGGTGACGTGTTTTATATTGACATATACTGCAATCACATCATCATCGCATAAAAAGTGATGGTAAATCCTAGCGTTTCTGAAATGTTAGGATTTACCAATGGGACAAATAAAGGGGACTTTCAGTAATAAAGTATAAAATACTTAGTCTTGAAAGCTCCTTTATTTGTTGGCAGCGTTCGCCGCACTGAGCTGCTAAGGCAGCCCACGGCAGAACGCTATTTGGCTGAGAGATGACGTTTCCACCTCTTAGCCAATAGCCGTGCTAGGATTTACCATCACTTTGTTTCAACTTTTTATGGGAATTGCATTTTGAGGCTCATGTCACTTTAAAAAGGAGGAGCGAGAGATACCAGTAATATAGTCAATGTTTGATTATAATAAATACCTTTTAGTCATATTTTAATTTCACAATGTCTTTTGTCCTAGGAATGTGGAATGTATGTCGACGGAAATGTTACTATATTTTAACCCCTCCAGGGCAGAATTAGTTTGTCATCTGTGTGGACCCCAATCCCCAAAAGTTCTAATAAGGATGTGATTGCAGAATATGTCAATATACAGCAATGCGTTCTCTCTAACCTCAGCTGGAATGTTGCCTAAGTTATTCGTCATTGCCTTTGTTAACGAGCTGGCTCATGTTTGTGTCTCTAGTTTGTACTAATAGGCAGAAAACCTCAGCATCACTTCCCACGGCTCTTAAGCAACTGCAGGATGAATAGATCCCGGAATTAACTCACATTATAGATGGAGTGCTATGTAATATTATCTGGGGGTGTTATGTTTCTTTTTAATG
The DNA here is from genome assembly GCF_027579735.1 of Bombina bombina. Classification (NCBI taxonomy): domain Eukaryota; kingdom Metazoa; phylum Chordata; class Amphibia; order Anura; family Bombinatoridae; genus Bombina; species Bombina bombina. The sequence continues at coordinate 801,660,456 of NC_069504.1, forward strand.
TAGGGTAAATATTCTGTCTGCAGCTTCTAAGGAAAAGATCAGTCCGTGTTCATTTTTCCATGTAAAAACAAGGTGATCTCTCAATTCAATATTCCTGTGCAGAATTTCTTTTTTTATTCTTGTGGGAATTGTTCTTATCAATCATCGCACATATATTCCACAGACCATACGCATTTACTTCCTGTTATCTTAAAACTTAAAATAAACAGCTTTAGCTTAAAGGGATACTAAACCCAAATTTTAAGCAACTTTCTAATTTACTCCTATTACCAGTTCTCTTGATATCTTTATTTAAAAAGCAGGGATGTAAAGCTTAGTTGCTGGCCCATTTTTGGTTCACAACCTGGGTTATGCTTGCTTATTGGTTTGCCAAATGTAGCCACCAATAAGAAAGCGCTATCCAGGGTGCTGAACCTAAAATGGGCTGGCTCCTGAACTTTACATTACTGCTTTTTAATTAAAGATAGCAAGAGAATGAAGAAAAAATGATAATAGGAGTAAATTAGAAAGTTGAATCATGAAAGAAAAAAAATATGGGTTTAGTATCCCTTTAAAGGGCCATAATAGCCAAAAATTGACATGATCTAATTCAAAAGTGTTAAAGTGGAGAAGTGGGGCTATCCCTGATGACCTATCGATTACCTTCTGAGTAGGTCAAACATCTAATGCAATGTTCGTCAAATAAAGCCTTATCGCATCCAAACACAAATCACTGTTGGGCACACAATCCTGACAAATGTGTAGAAACGATCCCTCTGTTAGCATTCAATCCCCCTCGGTGACAAGCCAATCAAACCCGCTAAGCAAAGTTCATATATAAATGTAAGCACGCTCACCTCGTATCCAAACCAGGCTGGCCTCCTGACCCTTCTCTTGTACGACTGTTGTCTGATCAATCCGCCGGCCTCAGGGATAGTCACAGCACTGCAAACTCGTGACCACTCCCCACGCTAACACAGCGTGGCCGCTTAGCTGGATAATGTATTACTTCAATCAAGCCGCGCTCCGAGGGAAAGGAGGAAGGTGACGTCAGCGGGATGGCTTGTAAACTTCCAATCGGGACCGGCCAATGGAGGTGTGTTGCCCAACTCCAGATAGGATTGGATGTATATCCACGGTATCTCCAAAGTGATAGTAATAGTGCTTGATAAAGCTAGGTGATATCTGCCCAATACTTCCAAATCTGTGCAATAATTAAAAAGCATTTTGCACTACTAGTGGCGGATGATGGTTTACAAGACACGGCCAAATTAGGCATTAAATGCTCCTACCGCAAAAATCACACTTTAGGTTCAAGATTAGCACCCACACAGTTGAAACAAATCAGTAACTCGGAATCTTCTTGGTTAAGACATCAAGGTATGTTTAGATGTGGGCGAAGAAAGTGCAGGCCCTGTGATTTTGCACTGATCACCACTAATTTTAGATCGTGTGTAACAGGGGAGAGTTTTGATATAAAATCTTGTCTCAATTGTACCACTGAATGCATTGTGTATCTTTTGGAATGCATTCTTTGTTGCAAACAATATGTAGGACTCACTGGGAGAGATGCTAACTCTAGGATCAGAGAACACCTGTCCACATTGTCACTAGGTAAGGCTGCTACACCTTTGGTGCAGCATTTTGCTACCATGCATGATAAAAGTGTTGACTCCCTTAGATGGTGTATTATTGAGAAGATAGTAACTCCAAAAAGAGGAGGCAATAAAGAACAGATTTTGGCCAAGAGAGAGATGTACTGGATCTTTAAACTGGAGACACGAATCCCCAAAGGTCTTAATTCTAAATATGACCTAATCAATTTTTGGGAATAACCAAATCCAGTACATCTCTCTCATGCTTATATGCTCCTATGCTATGTGGGTAAACTATGATGTTTACCTACAAATATACAATAGAATAACTGCCCATATGTTATACACTACAACCTAGGTTTACAACCGAGTCTATATTGCATTATAATAACTCTAAGTCACATTAAGTGAACAAATTATTAGTGTCACTCAGTTAAAACTGTGTGGGATAAAGTCTGGGCTAAAATAGCCTCAAGAGATATATATAATATTTAGCATATATTTTCATATTAGCTTTATAGTATACTAAGAGGCTTGGGGCCATGCCCACATCCAGTCTTAACACTAATAGAATATTGACAGGTTTTATTGTTCATCTCTATTCTAATTTATATTTCATATTACTTAGGAACATTTAAGATGTATTGAATTTATTTACTATTTCATGGTTTTGAAGTGTCTTGGTGTGTACATTACTAATCATATACTGATATTGTTTAACTGTATCTTTATAGAATTAATGTTTAGTATATGATGAGGCTTATATATATATCGGTATACACCTTACTTTATAATTCGGGCCCCTGTCAATTTCCAACATTGTCTTACGGTTGACAAGTGGAGATAGTATGTTTCCACCAAGATACACATAATTACAACTATGATTTTTTCTATACAACATATAACTGATTTTATCGATTTATGTGTACTTGGTAACAATAGTTGCTCCTGAGTATAAGCCTTGTAACAATTGTATCTGTATTAAGTCCTAATTTATGAGTAAGTGTATTCTGCTTTTTTGCTTTTAATTTGAATTTCTGTTAACCAATGATGTCTTAACACGTAATATATAAGGCAGGGGTTACACCCTACACCTATGGCTATGACTACGGCTAACGCCGAAACGCGTAAGCCAGTTTAGGTAATACACCTACTCTGTCACTCCTGTGTGTTCCTGTATTTTTAATTATTACACAATAAAGGATTGAATTTTAACAACGGACTGTCCGCTCCTTTTGATTAACTCTAATTCAAAAGTGCACAACATTTTAAGACAATTGACCCTGCACTACTGTGTGTTTTACCCTGTACTACAGTGTGTTTAACTTTAAACCCTGTAGAGCACTGCTGGTCCCAAGCAGAAACTGCCGCTGATCCAATCAGCATCGCTAGTCACACAACTCAGATATGTAACTAGCACTGCTGATTGGATCAGAGGGGTTTCCGCTCGGGCAGGCTTAGAATTGACTAGTTACGTATGGGGGTGTTTTTATGATTGTGGTTTATCAAAGTGCTGTAAACGGGCTGTCTTGCTGAAAAAAAATGTCATTCTTTTTCCTTCTTTTTTTTTACATCATCTATTCTATTTTAATGTTATACTACGTGAAGAACTGAACTTTTTTTCTAATGCACCTTCGTATTAGTGTGCGAGTGAAAGCCAGACGTGAGTTTAGGTGAGGGATTTTGCTCAAGAATTAATATTTTACTGTCAGCTTGCACTATGGAAGAATTAAAGCAATACAGATTGCGTTGTAGCGAAGTTTGTGCACCAAAGCGCTATCATATTTACCCTCCACTTGTAATCTAGGCCTATAGGCCCATTTAAGAAAGTTCATACGGAGAAGAACGGACATCTCCGCCCAGCAAAGCGGCTAGCAGGCAGCAATATGCTTCTGACATTTATCATTCATTCATCATCTCCGCCCCCTGTTCATGCGCAACCAATTGAACGCAAGCAGGGGCTGTCAATCATAACTCCGGTCAGACAAGGCCCGGGGGTGGGGTGGATTGAAAAACTCCAGTTAAGAGTTGGCGTAATAGGTTAAGATGAAGTAATCTGAAGCATTTGCAGCTTCTTAAATGAAGCCCTATATGTATAACAAAACACATTGTTAAAGTCAACTCCAGTACAGCAGCGCTCTACTAGAACCTAACTGAACACATCTGGTGAACCAATGACAAGATGCCTATATGTTTAGCCACCTATTGCCATCTAGCTCCCAGTAGTTCAATGGTACTCCTGAGTCTACCTAGGTATGCTTTTCAACATAGGATACAAAGAGAACAAAGTAAATTTGATAAGAAAGGTAAATAAAAAAATTCATGCCGACTGAACCAATAAAGTTTAATTTTGATTTTCATCTCCCTTTTTCAGTTAAACAGACCCTCATCTTCGTATATACTCAGCCAAAACTGATCTCATCATCGCAATTTGAAAGATTATCAGGTCATGTTCAGACAGTGCTGGATTTCTTTTAACAAAATTGTATTGCCTGCCTACAGGCGTTTTCATACAATATTTGGTTTCAGCTAATGTGGCGTGACCTCCTAAGCTTGTTCTGTAAACTGAATGTACAATACTTTTACTGTGTGTTTAAGCAGTGAGAAGCAAATTTAAATAACCGCAGGCCAATCACATCTGGGAGAGAGCTATTTTTAGCTTACAAATAAACACTAAAAAAGGAAAAACAAACAAGATTATAAATATAGCTTAAAATATGCAAAAAAATGTTCTGCATTATCTTTCCTACTGAGGAAGAACTTAATTAACAATTTCACAGATCAGATATGGTAAATGTTGTGTTCTATAGGAAAGAATTATCCCACAGACCCTAAAAATACTAAATCCCAAAATATATTAAACTCCAAAGCACCCAGAATTTCTTAACCCATCAATAGACATAGCACACAGGATTATTGTATTTAATGACACGTCATAGAGAATCATAATATTTCCATGCATTTATATTAAACACATATCATTAAATAGCAATAAAAAGGTCTGTGCAGGTAAATAGTGAAAAATACTTTATGAGCATTTGTTTTGTTTTTCTCTTTGTTTTCTATTATTTGTCAGATATATAGGGGCCGATTTATCAACCCTCTGTCCGACATGATCCGATCAGTGGATCATGTCCGACAGACATTGCTGAATGCGGAGAGCAATGCGCTCTCTCCGCATTCAGCACTGCACCAGCAGCTCTTGTGAACTGCTAATGCAATGCCGCCCCCTGCAGATTCGCGGCCAATCGGGGGGTGTCAATCAACCTGATCGCATTCGATCGGGTTGATTTCCCACAATGTCTGTCCGCCTCCTCAGAGCAGGCGGACAGGTTATGGGGCAGCGGTCTTTAGACTGCTGCTTCATAATTGGTGTTTCTGGCGAGCCCTCAAACACGGGCCCTCAAGCTCCATACGCTATAGCTTTGTTATGAGTTTTATAAAAACAATCCCTTCGCTCCCAAAGGGTGCTATCAAACAGCTCCTGGCAGCCAATGAGTTAAGCCATAAAAACTTGAGATATGCTGAGAACTCTAAAACATAAACTTTTTTGGGACACTACAAACAAAAGCAAACAAGGAGAAGAGAATATAAATGGACAAAAAGCTGCATTAAAGCAATAATAAGTTGGTACAGCATTTTCTTATTGCACTCTTGCTTGTCTATTAGATATGTGCGATTCGGTTTGGTTCGATTCGGAAATTCGGAAAATTCGGCGATTCGGATCGAACCGAATTTCCGAATTAAAATTCTGCCGAATTTTCTGAATCGAACCGAATTAGTTTGAATTGATTCGTAAATTCGGATGGCCATTGGATTACACTAGTATTGTACAGTATGTTAGGTTAACACCTAATATACAGTATAATACTAGTCTAATCCCACCTAACACTTACCGAAATGCCGAATTTCCGAACCGAATCGAATCGAACTGAATCGAACCAAATCCAGCCGAATTTCTTCGAATCCGAATGAATCCAAAACGAATCCGAAACGAATCGATTCAGAATTTTCTGAATTCGAATCGATCCGAACCGAACTTCGAAAAATTCTGAATCGATCCGAACCGAACAAACCGAATTTTTTCGCCATGCACATGTCTATTGTCTATACCTATATTTTTTTACATCAACAAATGGGGTTAAACACATAGGGCCCTACATACTAAATGGTAGGCAGACAAGGGTCCTGATTTGGAAACCTGAACCTGTCCACTTGCTTTTGTGGCAAATGGGCAGCAGACACTATGGGGTAGATTTAACAAGCTGCGAATGCAACCGTTTCAGTGCGATCCTTCAGGCTCGCCGGAATCAAAAGTTAAGAAGCCGACCGCTGCTCCTTAACTCATCCGCAACCTCTGAGGTGGCGGGCAGCAATCATCCCGATCAGATACGATTGGCCACGAACGTGCAGGTGGCGGCATTGCAGAAGCATTTCACCAGAAATGCTTGTGCAATGTTAAATGCTGACAGCGTATGCGATGTTGGCCAGACATGATCCGCAAGTGCGACCAATCACGTGAGAGCTGTCAATTACCCTAAAAAAACATGTTCGGGTGGTTTTACCCTAGCCAACTCAGACATGGCGGAGACGGTAAGATGACTGATGCTTTATACATTGCGGAAAGCAGGTTGCATGGCCTGCTTTCCACAATGCATCATTCGCAACCTAATACATTGAGCCCATAGTTAAAATGCACCCTGTAATGGCAATTACTGCCAGTTCTGAGCTGAACATGGTCAGTGACACTTTATTGGCTTAGTGGCTGTGTTCATTTGTATATCAGTAGTTCACTGACTGTCCAATGCTGAATTTAACTATATGTTTCATGGAGGTTAAAAGCATAATTATAAACAAGCAATAGTGAAATAAGAAAATAATCTAAAACATTCAAGGGAAATTGCAAAAGAAAAATGACATGAACCAAAGGGTTAAACATCAAGATAAAGTCCCATTTGTGAGCCGTAGAGAACTGCTGGTCTTAAGCAGGACACAGCTAGTGAGCCAATCAGCAGTGCCAGTAGTAAAACCCCGACAATCACTGTCTGTGTGCAACTTGGAAGCTGCAATGCTTGTGCAATGATCAAATGGGACTTTATCTTTTGCAAGGGGTTGAACATCGGGTTCTATGGTGAGTACTACAAAAATGACATGTGTTAAGGAATAAGAGCGTGTCATTTTGCACTGCAGTGTCCCTTTAAAGCATTTAGTTATCGTAAATGTATCCCTTTAACAAAAACAGAAAAACTAATTGGATAGGGAGTCTAATACCTAGGCATCAAACGTAAATCTCATTTCTCCTGGTTTAGGCAATATGCACACTAAAATACACCATCTTCTCTTTAGAGCAGTGGTTCTCAACCAAAGTGAGCTCAAGGCCCGGTAAATTTTAGCTAGACATGTCCAGGGCCCGGTAGTTGTATATATGTGTGTGTGTATATATATATATATATATATATATATGTGTGTATATATATATATATATATATATATATATATATATAGTGAGCAGCAGGGGCGGGCTGATCAGCCAAGCAAATAGGACCTGGGCCGAACTACCAGCAAGTAAGGGGGCCCACAAATGGCATCTCCACAGATCCTGGTGCATTCCTTAAGCTGGAGTTTTCAATTGCCCTATCAGTAACTAAGTAAGTAAGTGTGGGTTTAGTGGGGGCCCTGGCGGGGGTCTGTTGTTGTGAGGGCCATGGAGTGTGGGGTCTGGCCCTGGAGGTTGGGTGCCCTTTCTCTGGACCTTAATGTTGGGGGGCCTGGCTCTGGAGGTTGAGGGGCCTGTTGGGGGCAGGTCAGGGAGGCTACCATGTTCATTTGCATAAAATGTAATACATTTTGGTCAGTGTGAGACAGTCTTCCTGGGGCCTTGATTGGTCTCAGTCTGCCCCTGGTGTGCAGTGGGGTAAGAGTGTGCAGTGGGGGCATGACAGGTCGGGGCCCACCAGCAGGGCTATCACGGCCCGGTACTGGGCCACGGCCCGGCTGTTGAGAAACCAGGCTTTAGAGATTTACTGTAATCATATTTGCACTGTGCTAGAATTCCCTCATTTGCATTGTTTCTGCTTAAACCAAATCTCTAGTTGATGTGGAAGTTGGTGATGAAAATCTCTGAAGAAATTCAAAATCTGATGGTCAGTAAACACATTTCTGTTGTGTTGCAGTATGATAACATATCAGACTATTCTAAATAATTTTAAAACAAATTAAAGTGATGGTAAATCCTAGTGTTTGTGAATCGCTAGGATTTACCAGTGCTACAAAGAAAGGGGACTTTTAGTCATGAAGTAATAAAATACTTCATGCTGAAAGTTCCTTTATTTGCCTGTAATTTATGCCATGCTGAGCGCCTCAGGCCTCCTATAATAGAACACAATTTTTTCAATGAGGAGACATTTCCACCTATTAGCCAATAGCTATGCAGCCCAGTTGGTATTATGCTGTATGTCTAGCATGTTATTGGCTAACATCAACTCATTCACAAATAGCGTTCTGTAGTGGGCGGCCTCAGACGCTCAGGGTGGCGTACACTGCATGCAAATAAAATTCCCATTTATTTGTAGCACTGGTAGATTCTAGCGTTTCAAAAACTTTTTTACTGCAATTTTTTAATAGCAAAACTCCACGCTCCACTTACTTTATTTATAGGAGCCAATCTGGGCTTTGGTCTGCGGAAATCAAGGCTAACTGTCAAAATACTAGTATGAAGTACATTGTTTTGCAGTTGTTATCAGCTAAAGCATATTAGTGAAAGATATGTAGCGGATTAGCCTTAAGAAGTCAGCAGGGTGCTTTTTAAATTCTGGGAAATGAGAAAATCCAAAATTCTTTTAGAAAAAAATTACATGAAAAATAAATCAATTATATTGCAAAGTTGTTTCATTAGACATAACTAAACATTTTATATAAAAACATTTAAGGTATTTAATGTCTATTTAAAGGGACAGTCTACACCAGAATTTTTATTGTTTTAAAAGATAGATAATCCTACTTTTTACTTCTGTGATTACCTTGTTTCTAAGCCTCTGCAAACTGCCCCCTTATTTCAGTTCTTTTGACAGACTTGCATTTTAGCCAATCAATGCTGACTCCTAGGTAACTCCACGTGCGTGAGCACAGTGTTATCTATATGACACACAAGAATTAACAACCTCTAGTAGTGAAAAACTGTCAAAATGCATTCAGTTAAGAGGCGGCCTTCAAATCCAGAGAGTGTGACTTCCTTGGTGGTTCTATATTACTATATTGCACCCTGGTCCTGGGATTCTGTGTTAGTGAGAGGGCGCTTTAATATTGAATTTATATATATATATTTACTTACACTCACCGGCAGGACCGTCTTTAACACAGGGCAAAAGGGGCAGCTGCCCAGGGCCCAGTTTCTGTTGAGGGGCCCAAGAGGCCTGAAAAATTTTTTTTTTTTTTTTTTTTTTTTTTATGGTTCATACCAGACTGCTAATTTGACATGGGGAACACACACATTCAGCCCTAATACTGTCACAGTCAAATGTACTCTGCTTATATATTCTTTTTTAAACTATGCCAGACCGTGCCGGTGTCATGTGATATGCCAAGCTATTGCCATGTGTTGTTTTAGATGTGCACTGTGCAGCACTGAATGCTAAGCCCTAACTCAGCATCCAGCCATTCCCACTGCATCATAAAAGGTCCTACTGGGGTTACCACTGTTACCAGGTAACTGCTCTGGTGGTAGGGATTGTTTCTGGGTAGGGCTGACTGTAAGCGCATGCAGCAGAAACTGGAGCGGCAAGCACGTGAGGATTTGAGCATCTGTGCAGCTGCATACACTGCTCTCTTCAGTCTTGAGGCTGTGTGACTCATCTCACACTGTATCCATGCAGCCTTGGACAGACAGCATCCAGTCTGCTGGTTCCCTTAGCCCTGCTCTTTCTGCTGTGGCCCTAAGATCAACTAACTGAAGTTTGTTAGGGTAACAGTGCTTTGTAGAAAGGTGTCAGTGGGAAGAATAAGTGAGTGCACACCCCCCCTCCCCATGCAGCATTGTCTAGTGCAAGGTGAGAGGGAACGTGTTCCTAGCAAAGAAGTGACATGTGCTGCTGTGGCTGATGTATAGTGTCATGCTGATACTTCACACATTAATGTAAGGTTTATTTTTATAGTTTTTGTTTTCTCTCTGTCTCAGATTTTACAGCTTCCCATAGTAGTTCTGCTGTTCTAGTCACTAAACTTATACTGCACCGCCATGCTTCCTCCTCAGTCTTTACCTTGCTTTGCTCCTGTTGGCTGCCCTAAATCTCTTTAACCAGCTAACCTCACACCAGAATCACATTCAAAAGAATATTAGATGAATCCACAGTGGAGGAATTTATATATTTATTTACTTATCAGTAGTGCTTAGGTCCATTTTCACATATTGCAATTTATTTCATTTTTTAAATGATTAGCTAAGCAGTGGATAATCCACCGCTGGGCTAATAATTTAAAAAAAAAATTGATTTAGTTGTTTTTTGGGATGTTGGGGTGGAAAGCGAAATTGCATGGGGGGGGCCCAAGAAAATTTTCGCCCAGGGTCCAGTCAATATTAAAGACGGCCCTGCTCACCGGCCACTTTATTAGGTACACCTGTTTAATTGCTTGGCAACACAAATTGCTAATCAGCCAATCACATAGCAGAAACACAATGCATTTAGGCATCTAGACATGGTTAAGACGACTTGCTGAAGTTCAAACCGAGCATTAGAATGGGGAAGAAAGGGGATTTAAGTGACTTTGAACGTGGCATGGTTTATGGTGCCAGACGGGCTGGTCTGAGTATTTAAAAAAAAATGCTTATCAACTGGGATTTTCACGCACAACCATCTCTAGGGTTTACAGAGAATGGTCATAAAAGAGAAAATATCCAGTGAGCGGCAGTTGTGTGGCTGAAAATGCCTTGTTGATGTCAGAGGTCAGAGGAGAATGGGCAGACTGGTTCGAGATGATAGAAAGGTAACAGTAACTCAAATAACTTGTTACAACCAAGGTATGCAGAATACCATCTCTGAACGCACAACACATTGAACCTTGAAGCAGATGGGCTACAGCAACGGGTGCCACTCCTGTCAGCTAAGAACAGAAAACTGAGGCTAAAATCCGCACAGGCTCACCAAAATTGGACAATAGAAGATTGGAAAAACGTTGCCTGGTCTTCATTTCAGCTGCAACATTCAGATGGTAGAGTCAGAATTTGGCGTAAACAACATGAAAGCATAGATCCATCCTGCCTTGTATCAACGGTTCAGGCTGGTGCTGATGATGTAATGGTGTGGGGGATATTTTCTTGGCACACTTTGGGTCCCTTACTACCAATCGAGCATCGTTTAAACTACACAGCCTACCTGAGTATTGTTGTTGACCATGCCCATCCCTTTATGACTACAGTGTACCCATCTTCTGATGACTACTTCCCGCAGGATAATGCACCATGTCATAAAGCTCAAATCAACTCAAATTGGTTTCTTAAGCATGACAATGAGTTCACTGTACTCCAATGGCCTCCATAGTCAGCAGAACTCAATCCAATAGAGCACCTTTGGGATGTGGTGGAACAGGAGATATATTTATGTGTGTGTGTATGTATGTATGTGTGTATATATATATATATATATATATATTTATAAATGGAGAGAGGAAAAAACAATATATCGTAAGTTCTAGATTTTGTATAAGGTGCAGACCCTGAAAAAAACACATATACATACATATATATGTATATATTAATGTATGTGTGTGTATGTATATAATATATATATTATTTTTGTAAATATTTTATTATATCTTTTCATGTGACAACACTGAAGAAATTACACTTTGCTACAATGTAAAGTAGTGAGTGTACAGCGTGTATAACAGTGTAAATTTGCTGTCCCCTCAAAATAACTCAACACTGTCTCAATCGTCGGCAACAAAAGTGAGTACAACCCTAAGTGGAAATGTCCAAATTGGGTCCAATTATCCATTTTCCCTCCCCGGTGTCATGTGGCTCATTAGTGTTACAAGGTCTCAGGTGTGAATGGGGAGCAGGTGTGTTAAATTTGGTGTTATCGCTCTCACACTCTCTCATACTGGTCACTTGAAGTTCAAAATGGCACCTCATTGCAAAGAACTCTCTGAGGATCTGAAAAAAAGAATTGTTGCTCTACATAAAGATGGCCTAGGCTATAAGAAGATTGCCAAGACCCTGAAACTGAGCTGCAGCACAGTGGGCAAGGCCATACAGCAGTTTCACAGGACAGGTTCCACTCAGAACAGGCCTTGCCATGGTCGACCAAAGAAGTTGAGTGCACGTGCTCAGCGTCAAATCCAGAGGTTGTCTTTGGGAAATAGACGTATGAGTGCTGCCAGCATTGCTGCAGAGGTTGAAGGGGTGGGGGGTCAGCCTGTCAGTGCTCAGACTATACGCCGCACACTGCATCAAATTGGTCTGCATGGCTATTGTCCCAGAAGGAAGCCTCTTCTAAAGATGATGCACAAGAAAGCCAGCAAACAATTGCTGAAGACAAGCAGAATAAGGACATGAAATACTGGAACCATATCCTGTGGTCCGATGAGACCAAGATAAACTTATTTGGTTCATATGGTGTCAAGCGTGTGTGGCGGCAACCAGGTGAGGAGTACAAAGACAAGTGTGTCTTGCCTACAGTCAAGCATGGTGGTGGGAGTGTCATGGTCTGGGCCTGCATGAGTGTTGCCGGCACTAGGGAGCTACAGTTCATTGAGGGAACCATGAATGCCAACATGTACTGTAACATGAGCATGGTCCTCTTCCTTGGGGACTGGGCCGCAGGGCAGTATTCCAACATGATAATTACCCCAAACACACCTCCAAGATGACCACTGCCTTGTTAAAGAAGCTGAGGGTAAAGGTGATGGACTGGCCAAGCATGTCTCCAGACCTAAACCCTATTGAGCATCTGTGGGGCATCCTCAAATGGAAGGTGGGGAAGCGCAAGGTCTCTAACATCCACCAGCTCTGTGATGTTGTCATGGAGGTGTGGAAGAGGACTCCAGTGGCAACCTGTGAAGCTCTGGTGAACTCCATGCCCAAGAGGGTTAAGGCCGTGCCGGAAAATAATGGTGGCCACACAAAATATTGACACTTTGGGGCCCAATTTGGACATTTCCACTTAGGGGTGTACTCACTTTTGATGCCAATGGTTTAGACATTAATGGCTGTGTGTTGAGTTATTTTGAGGGGACAGCAAATTGACCCTGTTATACAGACTGTACACTCACTACTTTATACTGTAGCAATGTGTCACTTCTTCAGTGTTGTCACATAAAAAGATGCAATAAAATATTTACAAAAATGTGAGGGGTGTACTCACTTTTGTGCGGTACTGTATAAATATATATGTGTGTGTGTGTGTGTATGTGTGTATATATATATATATATATATATATATATACACACACACACAGTGTACATACATATATGTATATATATATATATATGTGTATATATAAATATATATATATATACACAACACATATATTTTTATATATATATATATATATGTGTGTGTGTGTATATATATATATATATATATATATATATATATATATATATATATATATATATATATGGACATTAGAAAGATTAGAAAAAATGTAGTTTTACATGGCACAGTTCAGCTTTAGGAAGCCAAGTTGTTTTCAGTAATTAAGTTAATTTTCAATCATAGAACGTGCACTTATTCTGTCTAAGTGTCTTCCATCCTCTATTTTGTACAGTTTCTATAGTGTGTAAAACTTTCCATCATTCGATATCTGTTCTACTTCAGGATGGAAATATTAAAAAGTTGTTGAGAGAAAAACAAAGATGGTAAAGAGAAACAGTCTTAGTGGATTATGGGAAAACGTTTTGCTTTGCTTGTTTTACATGATGAAATCATTCAGCTTATTTACTTCTGCTGAGGCTGCTCCAAGTGTATAACCACCCTTTCAGCGGGAATTTCCAGAATTACCTTAGAAGATCTTCCACCTTGAAAATGCAAATTGTGGCATCTAATTCTAGTCTAATCTTGTGTACAGTTAGTTTCCTGTCATGAATATGAAATATCAGCAAGTATTATATACCCTTTTAAATTTGCATTTAGACTAGGAAGAAAATTAAACTGAATACCCGCGTGTTTATGGTTTAATGTATTGCAGGGAATAAGTCCCACAACTAAGAGTTACTCCACTACACAAATAAGGAGCCGGTAGTATAAGGTCACTAAATAGTTATTACATCTGGGAATATCTGACCCTAATTGCTTAAAACCCCTTAAAAATATGCTAAAGACCTCAATGCAAAGACACCTAAGTGTAACCCCCTGAGACCCATAAATTATATTTAACCCTAAGTACACTAGCTGCAAGGCCCCTGAGATCCCCAGTGTAAATAAACCTAGCTACAATTAAAAGACATTAAACACTAAACATTGTATAAACATAATATTTGAGGTTTTTCTCTGCCTCCCTCTAGTCATGGGTGCCGCCATTTTGAAAGCTAGCTCCAATTGTTATTGGCTCACCCAAGTGTTCAGTTAGAAACCAGCAGTGCATTGTTGCTCCTTCAACAAATGATACCAAAAGAATGAAGCAAATTTGATATTAGAAGTAAACATGAAACCTAAATCATGTAAATGTTGGGGTATCTTTAAGGCACAGTGGGAGTAAAGACATTCAAATATCAGATAAATCAAAGTTATTAACTAAATAAGAGTACAAGAGTACAATATTAAGGGTTAGATTACAAGTGGAGCGCAAAATATTGTTTTTTCAAAAGTGATATTTGTGCTCCACTGAGAAATACCAGCCCACGCAAATGAGACATGGCATGAGAACTGGCGCAGCAAAGGGGGTAAGTCGCACAGCGATGGCAGAAAATTGTAAATATATACAGTATGTATATGACTATATACATATATATTTATGTAATATGTGTATATATACTTATTAACACACACACATTATATATATATATATATATATATATATAAAAAAAAATATATATACAGTATATATATATATATATATATATACACATACACACAGTATATAAAAGTGTGTGTGTGTATATACCACACATCCGCTTATTGCAGTTATTTTATTAAGAAATAAAGATGCCCTAAATGTTTAAAACGAAGATTTTAAATGTTGTAAAAAAATAAGGGAGAAAAATGTTCTAAGAGCAGTTAAACAAGGGAGTTCGGACAAATAAGGGAGAAAACTGTTCTAAGAGCGGGAGTTTGGACAAATAAGGGAGATCGCTGGAAATAAAAGAGGGTTAGCAACAAAATGAGAATTTGAAATGTTTTTAAAACATTTCTTTGTTTACGAATGCTTTGCAGTGCAGATCCTAGTATGTATATATGACACATGTTGTAGTGTCCCTTTGTAGTGTCCCTTTAAGAATAGTATTCACCCCTGCCCATACATGAAATATATGCAGACCTACACGCATTTTGTTAACAAAATATGTTTTATAATGATTTGTTCCTTTCATAGTTTAAATTCCTGTTCTATATTTAGTCAATTAAGCCCTTTCTTTTATGTAACAGCAGATCTATAGTCAATGGAAACTTTAGGAAAGTGGTGATGTCACATATTATGACAGAATGACCCAACCCTGGATTCGGTACAATAGGTGGCCTTTTTTATTTACACTTAGATGGAGACATCCGCGTGTACTAAAGGGGTGGCTGCACTCTGACTGTAATCTGGCTAAATAATGAATAAAGCCAAAATACGTTACATAAAACATGAAACACCTTGTAAATATGACTGGGGCTGTTTTCTAGAGCCTTGCAATAAATGAACATGCTATGTGAGTGTGAAAATGTTATAAATGCAATAACACTGTTTGCTGCATTTGTTTTTCAAAAGCCAAACTCCACTCATCACTTGCCTTATTTAGAAAGGCCAAGTCAGCTTTGTTACTGAAATAGACAAGGCTAACCATTGTAATTTTGTAAAATAGCAATTTTTGCTCATTGAAAACACAGCCCATTGAAATTGGCTGAGCTTGCATCCTTATATCTATTTATCTATACACACAGATGCATCCTTATCTTATCTCTTTGTCTGTTCTCAAAAGCTGATATTTTGAGAGAGCAATTTAATATTTACATGTTATTAATAGCCTTTCTCTCAACCTATTGGGCCGCTGATGATTCTTGTTTACATAGCTTTTCTTTAGAGAATACAAAAGTATACCTATTTCCAGTATAGGTGGTGGTTCTGGCTATTCAAATGACAACATAAAGGTAAAGGAGATATTTATAAAACATTTAAAATACTCCAGCAGGTAAAATGGATCATTGGGAGAACATTTTACAGTGCAATATCCCTTTAATTTTCTGAGTTAAATTACAGGAGGGAAATAAATAATAAAGGATATTTCAAAAGCTGTTTTACATTGCACTATCAACCATTTTATTACAGTCTCAAAATGTTTCATGTTCCTTTAAGATTGTCAGCAAAATTGGGAGGAAAATTCAAAAGTAAACTAGTTGTTCAAAAAGACAGGTATGCTTAAAGCGACACTCAAATCAAAATAAAACTTTCAAGATTCAGAAAGAGCACACAATTTTAAGAATTTTTCCAATTTACTACTTTGCACAGTCTTTTTATAGTCACACTTTTTAAAGCAATAGCTCCTACTGAGCATGTGCACAAGCTCACAGGGTATACGTATACTAGTCTGTGATTGGCTGATGGCTGTCACATGATACAGGGGCTGGCAAATGGGAGAGCAAATAAATTTGCCAGAAAAAAAAAATCTATTGAGTTTTCCATATAGAACATGCATGCTTCAAATTTTACTTTTATATTGGTTTCTTTAAAAAGAAAAATAGAGCAATTTAAATGTTGATAAAGGGGCAATAAGCAAATGTTCTGTGTTAGGGCACTCTCACAAAACAGTTAAATACATAGTTATAGAAGGATATAAAACAGACTGTTTAATTGTTGTAATAAGAAAAAGCACTAAGCAGCAGGTTATACTTAAAGGGACATGATACCCAAATGTTGAAGCACTTCAAAGTGATGCAGCATAGCTGTGAAAAGCTGACTAGAAAATATCACCTGAACATCTCTAGGTAAAAAAGGAAGATATTTTACCTCAAATTTCCTAATTATTTGCATCCCACTGTAAAAAGACTTTAAGCAGCCACTCAGGATACTTGTCCCAGGACTTGCAAGGGAGTGTGCATCACAGCAAAGGCAAAGCATTACCTCAGCACAGCTGATTGTTTTTTTTTATCTTTTCAACTTGCAACTTTACAGCAGCTGAAGTATAACTGTTTACACAGCACTTACTCTACTGAGCGGAAGAAATTTTGAGGTAAAATATCTTCCTTTTTTACATAAAGATGAGGTGAAATTTTCTTGTCAGCTTTTTACATTTATGCTGCATCACTTTCAAGTGATTTAGCATATGAGTATTATGACCCTTTAATATAAATCATTACATTATTCATAATTTTAAAAGGATTTTACACGGGAGTTGTGGTCTTTACAGAAAGGCAAAATAGCAGTTTTTCCTATAAAGTGTTGCTAGGAGACCCCTATCTGCTAGTTGCAATCAGTTTATTGTCCATGTTCACTAGCATTCTTTTGCTGCACAAATCATGTGACAACAGAATCTAAGTTCTGCAATGTCTTTTTTTTTTTTATCTAGCTGTGGCTATGGGCGGACTGATCAGCCAGGCAAATAGGACCTGGACCGAGAGCACAGCATGTCGGGGGGCCCACAAATGGCATCTCCATGGCTCCTGGTCTGCTGCTTACGCTGGGACTGACAGCAGCCCTATCAGTAACTAAGCAGTTAAGTGTAGGTTTAGTGGGGGCCCTAGCCCCAGAGTGGGGCCTTGTGTAGGGTTGCCACCTGTCCCTTAAAATACAGAACACTTATAAGTTACACATTCTGCAGGGTGTGCAGGGAGGAATATGAATAGAGCTGTCCAGAAACACAATACATGTTCCTCCCTGCACACCCTGCAGCATGTGTAACTCATAAGTGTCTAGGAAAACATGGCTGAGGTGGCAACCCTAGCCTTGTGTCTGGATGTGGGGATTGTTGCTGGGGGGGGGCTAGAGTGTGGGTGACCCTGTCAGAGGTCTGTCACTGTGAGTACCATTAAGTGTGGGATCTGGCCTTGGAGGTTGGGGGCCCTGTCTCTGGCCCTTGATGTTGGGGATCCTGGCCCTCGAGGTTGGGGGGCCTGGTAGGGGCAGGACAGTGAGGCTACCATATCAAGTTGCATAAATTTTAATACATTTGGGTCAGTGTGAGAAAGTGGAGGCCGTTCCCTAATTTTTGCCCGGGGTCCTAATTGGTTTTAGTCCGCCCCTAGCTGTAGCATTCCGCTCATTTAGCAAGAAAAGATGTAAGCTGTTTGCTGTATTTTTACACAATCTGTTTCTTTTTATGTTTACTATGGCTTAACATATTTGTTCTATTAACCCCTTAATGACCGAGGACGTGCAGGGTACGTCCTCAAAAAAAAGGCAGTTAATGCCTGAGGACGTACCCTGCACGTCCTCGGTGTGGAAAGCAGCTGGAAGCGATCCTGCTCGCTTCCAGCTGCTTTCCGGTTATTGCAGTGATGCCTCGATATGGAGGCATCCTGCAATAACCTTTTACGGCCATCCGATGCAGAGAGAGCCACTCTGTGGCCCTCTCTGCACCGGACATCGATGGCCGGTTTCGTTGGTGGGTGGGAGCCGACTTGGGAGGCGGGTGGGCGGCCATCGGTGTGCCGCATGACGTCAAGGGGGGCGGGATCGGGGGCGCGATCGTCGGGGGCGCGCACGGGCGCGCGCGCGTGCACGGAGGGTGGCGGGCGGGGCGCGTGCACGGGGCGGGAGCGGGTGGGAACCGCTACACTACGGAAAATGTTTTAATAATTAAGACCTAATCTTGTTTGTGCAAAAGCACAAAAAGTGATCATGGAGGGGTGGGGGGTTGGTTTTGTGTGGGGGGAAGCTACACTACAGAAACTTTTAATAAATGTTAAAAAAAAACATTTTTTTCTTCTAAACTGGGTACTGGCAGACAGCTGCCAGTACCCAAGATGGCGCCCATTAAGTTAGAGTGGGAGGGTTATAGAGCTTTTTAGGGGGGATCAGTGAGGTTGGGGTCTAAGGGGGGATCGTACACATCAGCATATGTAAATATGCTTCTTTTTTTTTTTTTAAAAAAGGGCCAAATACCTTTTATTTTAGTACTGGCAGAGTTTCTGCCAGTACTTAAGATGGCGGGGACAATTGTGGGGTGGGGGAGGGAAGAGAGCTGTTTGGGAGGGATCAGGGGGTCTGATGTTTCAGGTGGGAGGCTGAGCTCTACACTAAATCTAATATTAACCCTGCAAGCTCCCTACAAGCTACCTAATTAACCCCTTCACTGCTAGCCATAATACACGTGTGATGCGCAGCGGCATTTAGCGGCCTTCTAAATACCAAAAAGCAATGCCAAAGCCATATATGTCTGCTATTTCTGAACAAAGGGGATCCCAGAGAAGCATTTACAACCATTTGTGCCATAACTGCACAAGCTGTTTGTAAATTATTTCAGTGAGAAACCTAAAATTGTGAAAAATGTAACTTTTTTTTTTATTTGATCACATTTGGCGGTGAAATGGTGGCATGAAATATACCAAAATGGGCCTAGATCAATACTTGGGGTTGTCTACTACACTACACTAAAGCTAAAATTACCCCAAAAAGCTCCCTACATGCTCCCTAATTAACCCCTACACTGCTGGGCATAATACACGTGTGGTGCGCAGTGGCATTTAGTGGCATTCTAATTACCAAAAAGCAACACCAAAGCCATATAAGTCTGCTATTTATGAACAAAGGGGATCCCAGAGAAGAATTTACAACCATTTGTGCCATATTTGCACAAGCTGTTTGTAAATAATTTCAGTGAGAAACCTAAAGTTTGTGAAAAAATTTGTGAAAAAGTGAACGATTTTTTTTATTTGATCGCATTTGGCGGTGAAATGGTGGCATGAAATATACCAAAATGGGCCTAAATCAATACTTTGGGTTGTCTTCTAAAAAAAAATATACACATGTCAATGGATATTCAGGTATTCCTGAAAGATATCAGTGTTCCAATGTAACTAGCGCTAATTTTGAAAAAAAGTGGTTTGGAAATAGCAAAGTGCTACTTGTATTTATGGCCCTATAACTTGCAAAAAAAGCAAAGAACATGTAAACATTGGGTATTTCTAAACTCAGGACAAAATTTAGAAACTATTTAGCATGGGTGTTTTTTGGTGGTCATAGATGTGTAACAGATTTTTGGGGTCAAAGTTAGAAAAAGTGTGTTTTTTTCCATTTTTTCCTCATATTTTATATTTTTTTTTATAGTAAATTATAAGATATGATGAAAATAATGGTATCTTTAGAAAGTCCATTTAATGGCGAGAAAAACGGTATATAATATGTGTGGGTACAGTAAATGAGTAAGAGGAAAATTACAGCTAAACACAAACACCGCAGAAATGTAAAAATAGCCTTGGTCCCAAACGGACAGAAAATGGAAAAGTGCTGTGGTCATTAAGGGGTTAAAGGAACCCTATTTTATATGCCTTTAAAATGAGTTCACAAGCGGCAGTATGCGTCTGCTTCAGAGTTAGACATAGGTCAATGAGAGATGGCTGCATACATAAGCCTTTTTTGATTGGGTCACTGCCCTGTGTTGAACATATGCCAGTAATAGGTGGCTGCATATAAAAGCCATTTGTGATTGGTTCACTTGCCTGTGCTCAGTTCTGGGTTTGAAGTTTACTGCTCCTTCAGAACTGATGTTAATTAAAGGGACGTGAAACTCTAAATTTTTCTTTCATGATTCATGATTTTTGTTTAAAAGCATACCTAGGAAGGCTCGGGAGCAGCAATGCACTACTGGGAGCTAGCTAGTGACTGGGGGCTACATGTATGCCTCTTGTCATTGGCTCATTGGATATGTTTGACCAAGAAAATTAAACAAATTTGAAAGTATAAGTAAACTAGAAAGTTGTTTAAAATTGTATGCTCTATCCTAAAGGGACAGTAAAGTCAAAATTAAATCTTTCATGCTTCAGATAGAGCACACAATTTTAAACAAGCAATTTAATACTAATTTAGTATCAAATTTGCTTTGTTCTATAGATATCATTTGTTGAAGAGCAAACATAGGTAGACTGATAGGAGCTTAGGAGCATACACGTATGTTTAGCATTCTATGGCTGCAGAGTTTGCAATTTTGTATAACATTGCTATAAACATTGTTGCAAGCACTTCTGCCAAATGGCTAAAGACACGCGCACGCTCCTGAGCTCACCTAGGATTACTCTTTAACAAAGGATCCCTTCTTTCGCTATCCAATTACTTTACTGTGCAATCTAGCCTTCTTTAGTGTTGAGATAAGCTTATACATGTACCAGGCAATTTTGAATTCCGCTGTTGTACTTGTTTTTATCATTTCTATTGGAAATCTATTTCAAACATCAATCATTCTTTCAGTGGCGGAGTGTTTTAGCTTGTTACTTTTGTAAAATATTTCAATCCTCCGCTTTCTTCAATCCCTTAAAGGGATATGAAACTCATTTTTTTTTTCTTTCTTTCATGATTTAGATAGAGCATACAATTTTAAACAACTTTCCAATTTACTTATTTTATCTACTTTGCTTTATTCTCTTGGTATGCTTTGTTGAAAAGCATACATAGGTAGGCTCAGGAGCTGGTGGCTGCACATATATGCCTCTTATTATTGGCTTACCAATGTGTCCAGCTAGCTCCCAGTAGTGCATTGTTGCTTCTTCAAGAAAGGATAGCGTGAGAATGAAGCAAAATTGCTAAAAGAAGTAAATTGGAAAGTTGTTAAATGTATTCTCTATCTGAACCATGAGAGAAAAGTGTTGTCTTACATGTCCCTTTAATATACTTGAAGGTTTCTGACATATCTTTCTAGTAGCCTTTCGTGGAGCAGTTTCTAGTTTTCAGAACTGTGCACAATGTTCAGAATGTGTTTTTATATATATATATATATATATATATATATATATATATATATATATATATATATATATATATAGCACAAATAACTCACTTTTTATGCTCATAACACATTTTCCTATCCCATTGTACAAAGTATTCTACTGGCCTTACCTGCTGTGCATACTGCACTCACCATAGTACCCACTTACGTTATTTCATTGAATCTAAATATAAAGACATGGTCTACATAGTTAAATGGAGAGGGAGTGATAAAAGTATATGTGTGATCAGTACTAGAATGTTAGCAATACCTGTGTGACTGCATTGCATTGCACTGACCTCTCTACAAAAGAACAGTCGATGAAAAATGACAGGGATGCACTAGAGTAGTGTTTCTCAACCGCAGTTCTCAAGTACCCCCAACAGACCAGGTTTTCATTATAGCTGAACCAGTGCACAGGTGAAGTAATCAGCTCATCAGTAACCATGGTTACTAACCCGCTCTCACCCATCAGCTGATTACTTCACCTGTGCACTGATTCAGCTATAATGAAATCCCCGGCCTGTTGGTTTATTTGAGGACCGCGGCTGAGAAACAATGCTCTAGATCCCTGGTTTTCAAACCTGTCCTCAGGCCTCCCCAACAGGCCAGGTTTTCAGTATTACCTTGAATGAGAGTGGGTAAAATAACCATGTTTACTAATGTGCTCCAGTTCAGAAATCTTCAAAATCTGGTCTGTTAGGGAGACCTGAAGACAGGTTTGAAAAATAGAGCACTAGAGGAAAGCCTGAGAGGCGTGGAACAGGGTTGTCCAACATAAAACCTGGGGGCCACACTGAGCCCCTGCCCCAAGTCATTGTATAGTTCTTCTGGTCTTCAGACTGAATACTGCTTGTGTTTAATGGAGAGGGGGGATATTTTTTTGTTGTTCTTTGTACTTGAATAGCATTGTTACTTTAATTGCATAAAATGTGCACTAATGTAGATGAGGAATATTTATTTATTCTTTATTTATAAAGCGCCAACAGATTCCGCAGCGCTGGCCCTGAAAATACAGATGCCTGCATAAAGTTAATATGAAGATACTGGTACCTGTCCAAGCTAAGCAAAATTATTGTTAATTTGAAATTTGTTTACATATTTACACAATGCCTTTATGTATGTATGTGTGCATATATAATGAATATTATTTCAACTTCTATTTCATTCTAAAATCTGCTCACCAGACTTGCAAATGAAAAGACATGGTGGTATCTCACTTAAAAAAAAAAAAGTTTGGAATGGGAAGTAAATATGACAGCTTTATGAAGTTGCATAGATATCAAGCGTATATACTTTTACACAGAAATTTCAGGAGGCACTGCATGTCAGTTGAGGATTGGGAAACGTGAATATTTATATACAGTTCCCGATTTGCTCTGTCTAAGGAAATCTCATTTTACAACTTTTTTTCCAATCACCCCCACCTGGTAGAATTGTAAAGACTGCAAGGAAATCTCTGGTCATCTCTATTTTTAGATTATTTTTATACATGAAACTGCCCACCTCTGTTTTTAACACCACAGATTTTTACTGAGATGATATTTCCTAATTTATAGAATAAGAAAACCTCTGTATTTGAAGCAGCCATCTGCTATTACATTCACTGTAAAAACACATATGTTGTACCACCTAATTCTCTTCACACACTCAGTAAATGTTAAAACCCTTAGAATTGTTCTGCAAAGCTGGTGTTGATGCCATAAACAGTCTAAGTGAATTACTCATATGTGAGTACCCAAACAAAAAATGTCCCTTGGTATTTTCCAGTTATTAAAAGTGATAGATGTCTGAGAACAATATAGGAATTTGAGTGATGTGATGATAAAACAGTAATTAATACAGAATTATGCACCATTAAAAACCTTAATACTAGTAGTATGAAAACATTTTTAAACACAATTTAAATGAATTTTTTTTCTGTAATAAAAAATAAGATACACAGAGTAAGCATATAAATTAATAATATTTATTTAAAAAAAACAACATAGTAAAAGGCAAAATCAATAATTTAGGTAATACGTTTATAACAGCACCAAATATCAGCAAATGAAAGTCATTCTTCGTGGTACAATAAGTTATCAGTCCTGTGTCTCTTTCTCTGTGCTCAGACCCTTTAACACTGCAGAGTCTGTATGTGTCTGCCCTCCAAATACCCTGCAAGGAGGGTGTGCTGGGCACATGTCTCTACCAACACCCTGCACATTCTCTGGATACAGGTGTTTGCATCTTCCAAACAGGCACCTTTTTGTTGATCACCAACTCACAGAGCGACTTTAGGATTGGATTGCAAGCTCTTCACACCAGTCTCTTATATTTGAACATTTCTCCATCTTAAAATTGCATGGCCAGTTATTAAGCCCAGTCTTTTAAGATTTGAGGAATACTCCTCTAGACTTGATACTCAGCTATCCCAGTCCTTTCTGGTAACGTTGGATTTGCCAGTTCTGTGGACCATCCTTGGATTAGATTTCTCCAGTCCAGACAACTCTCTGGGGAGCTTCTTTTTTTTCCTCTTCGCCATACTTGAATTAGATTGCAAGCTCTCTGGAGCAGAATCTCAGATCATCACTTTGAGTGGAAGCTTTTTAAGTTTGAGGAATTGCATAATCTTATCTCTGGTCCTCTGTCTTAGAGCTTGTAATGCTCGGGCTTTCTCCTCATTATCCTGGTCAATACAGAAGATTATTCTGGCTCTGTCTTCTGCTTTTTTGTCACCACTTTTTTTAAACAGCCTTTGCAGGGAGTCTTGATCTACACCCTCAAATATGTTGGCTGTGGCTCTCTTCCGGGAAGCTGTGTCAAAATGGTACCCATGTACAGATGGGCTGACTCTCAGAGAGGTGGACATGGCTATAGTGTCTGTGTATGTTGTTCAGCACCGACTGTATCAGTAACAACAACTGGCTGCTGTGCCTCTGCTACCGCCTGCGTGCGGCCTTTTATGCAGTCTGCGTGCTCAGATTACATCTGACATCACCATGGGAGTGGCTGCAATCCGGGAAGTTAACCCATTCCTGAGGGAGCAAGCACAATCTTTGAAGTTTGTCTTCTTCAAAAGAAACAGGATTAAAGCTTTGATTTAGCAGAGTTGTATTTATCCGTATAGACGTGTGCATGCTCTTATTTGACATTTCTCTATGTTATTTTACCTCTTATTTCTCTGCATGTTATACCTCACTGTTAAACGTTTAAAGGCTGCAGAGCAGGAGACATAGCTGTTATTCATCTGCAGATTTTGCTAACTCAAGTTTCTCTCTTTTTTTGTGTGTGTCCGACTCTGTAATTGGAGTTTACCATCTGCAAGGTTTATATTCCATTTATATATTGTATCTCTTAATTAACTTGTAAGCTCAGTATTAACAACTCTCAATTATATATTGTATCTCTTAATTAATTTATAAGCTCAGTATTAACACATCTGAATGTTGCAGTGTCAGGTCTGATAGACCCCCTTTGCAGTTTCTTTGTATATAATAGTGTACATTTTACGTTTGTTTTGGGTTTTTTTTAACCCCCCTTATCTCTGTGAGGAAGCTTTGTCCCTTTGTATATCACACTCACAGCATAGTTGCAACAAAATTATTACTCTAAATTCTAATACCCTTAGAAAAATTTGAATTTGTAACACAACCTTTATCTTTACAATGCATAGTGTCCTGCTGTATACTAAAATGAGTCTGCACTTTGTATTGAGTTTGTGCCTCTGTGTAGTTTACTACATTAAATGATTCCACCTTTTCTACAATGCAAATGTGTTCTTCTATATAATATATTGTAAGCTGATCAAGAAAGGATACATATCTTTATGGGGCCTGAGTAAACTATTATATATATGAGTGAAATGTCATCTTGGAAGGATTCATCCTTTATACAGGGTGTTGTTTTGCACTGCAGGACAATTCTCATGCCCTTTTCTTTTTATCTGTGTCTCTATTTATATTACAGGGAAAACTCTCCAGATCAGGATTAATGTGTGATAAATTTTATCTCTAAAATACACAAATACTCTGTTCTATCACTAATATTTAGCTATAGTTGGGGGTAGCCAGTTTGCTTTGGAGAGCAGCAGTTGTACAGTTATAAATCACATTATCATACCAAAGCTGTTATGATATTTTATTTTCCCTACTATGTGGAAAGGAGTTTAAATAATTAGTTAAAGTGATGGTAAACTCTCCCCTTTATAAAATCAGATCTGGAATGTAAGCGCTATTTTAGATGGAGTTTAATTCATTTGCTGTAATGAAGATGCAGTATAACTTAGTTATTAATATAGATATGAAATTCAAATACTGCATGCTCCTCCGCCCACTTCAAAAGTAAACTTTTCTGTGAGCTAACAGATTGAATTGTTGTCCAATGAGCGCTCTCCCCATATGGCACTTTTGTTGTAGCTAGAGCATTGATTGGAGAGTGATTCAATCATTTAGCTGACAGGAAAATTGACTTTTGAAGTGGGTGGTGTAACGTGGGGTATTTGAATTTCATATCTATATTAATAACTAAGTTATAGTGCATCTTCATTGCACATGATGAATAAAACCCCATCTAAAATAGCGCTTACATTCCAGATCTGATTTTAAAAAGGGGAGAGTTTACCATCACTTTAAAATTGTATTTGTGGTTGACTTTCTTATGTAGGTTTGGTACATTTTTAGGATAAACAGTACATGTTGATTAGTATTATTTTGCATTTATAATTGCATGGTATAACTCCAAAACTAAAATAAAAAAAACAACAACATGTATTTTACTGTAGATTCCCTCAGATATAGAGGATGTTTTTTTGTTATAGAGGCATTCCATCCAAAATTGGAATCTACATGGATGCTTTTCAGTTTAGAATAGAAGCATTTTTGTAATATACATTTATTAGCAAAAATGCTTTGAATAAAAGCTATAACTGTTTCAAACATGTATTTAAAGGGACTCTGAACCCATTTTTTTTCTTTTGTGATTCAGATAGAGCATGAAATTTTAAGCAACTTTCTAATTTACTTCTATTATCAAATTTTCTTCATTCTCTTGGTATGTTTATTTGAAAAGCAAGAATGTAAGTTAAAATGCCGGCCCATTGTTGGTGAATAACCTGGGTTGTCCTTGCTGATTGGACAGCACCAATAAACAAGTTCTGTCCATGGTTCTGAACCAACAATTTGCTGGCTCCTTAGCTAAGATGCCTTCTTTTTCAAATAAAGATAGCAAGAGAACGAAGCAAATTTGATAACAAAAGTAAATTAGAAAGTTGCTTAAAATTGCATTCTCTATCTGAATCGTGAAAGAAAAAATTTGGGTTCAGTATCCCTTTTAGTATGCACTGTGCACCAGCATTTTAAACACAGTACTTGCTCAGAGAGCCTAAGGTGCTTGTACCATCTGATAATGACTTAATTTGTTTATTGCTGACATGATACTAGCCCCACTGGCACTCTGAGCAGCTGCAGTATTGCTGGTGCACTGACAATATCTAGCTATGCTTCACATGTGCAGAGAAACATGTTAACACTTAAAACATTATAACTTTAAATAGAAGCAATTTTGCCAAAGCATGTATATTGCAAGTATGTTTCTATGCAAATATGTAATTAATCTATGTGCATTTACATGTTATCCGGAATGTCCCTTTAACACAGCCTTTATATGTTCATGTTGGCACGTACTGAGATTCCGCTAATCATTGTGAGACCTGTGCCCTACTGTCAACCCCCGGTGAGAGAGATGCTGAAAACCAGCCTGGCATCCGCTATGACACAGTACAAACTGATTTATCTGCCAAAAAGCTGCCCACATTAACTGTCAGTAAGGTCACCTCAGAAGAATATCTTCCCAAGGGCTGTGAGATCAGTTTTAGCACAGCTTTTAAAAAGATGCAATTTCTACACCAATGAACTGCACTACATATTTGTTCAAGTCCAATGAATTGCTGTGTGTAATTGACACACATTGACCAATATGTTGCTGGTATTTATATAAAAATACCAGCTGTCCTGTCCCAGTAAATTAGTGGTCGTGTGGCAACCATAATATAATACATTTATTTAACAGAATGACCACTAACTTCAAATACATGTAATAGTGCAATAAAAATATGCCCTAAAGCATGTCTCAATGTCTATGCTGCAAAAGAGGGTAAACTCATGATTAAAGCCCTACTGCTTATCAATATCTGAGAAAGATTTAACTGAAGATTGATGGTTACAAACACATGCTGTGTGTGAGTGACTTAACAGCCATATCCTATGCCAGCCATTCCTTTAAGTGCGTGAGTAGGCCTCTAACTATGTGTTTAAGCCCGTTACAGGGGTTATACACATCATTTTAAAAACGTTTTTGTGCAACCAGTCAGTGTTTCTTAATTCCAGTCCTAAGGGCACACTACCAGGCAACGTTTTCAGGATATCGAAACTAGAGCAAAGATGAAATAATCAGCTGATCAATATCCATGGTAATCCTGGCCATCTGACCAGTTAGTGTGTCCTGAGAAATGGAAATGAGAAACACTGGAATAAGGAAATGCTATAACTGATATCTGTGTTGTATATATGACCCTCTAATATCACACTGTAGTCTTCAGAAAATAACTATGCACTCTTTATTGTATCTATATTCCTTTTTGTAATTACATTTAACAGATACTAAAGACAAAGTTAAACTTTCATGATTCCATTAGAGCATACAATTTGAAATAAATGTATAATTTATTTCCATTATAAAACTGTGCACAGTATTTTATATGCACACTTTCTGAGACACCAGCTCCTACTGAGCATGTGCAAAAGTTCACAGTGTATATATACACAAGACTGTGATTCGCTGATGGATGTCATATGATAAAGGGGGCAGGGAAATTAAAGGGAATTTTGAAATTTGTTAGGAAAAGCTCTATTACATTGTCTTTTTGCCATGAGTTTGCAATGCCACTGTATTTAATAGTCCTAAAACAAATGTAAATTCAGCATTTCTGTGTAAATGCAAACACCACATATGAAATATGACAGGGACATTACAGTAAAAAAAAATTTAATACTTTATCTCAGTTTTGTTTAAAAAAAATAAAAGAATGTTCCTTGGTGGAAAAATAAGTTTGTTTTTAGGCTGGCGGGCTGTATCTCTTTCCACCAATAGATATAAGCCTTAAATGGACAGTCAAGTCCAAAAAAAACCTTTCATGTTTCAAATAGGGCATGTAATTTTAAACAACTTTCAAATTTACTTTTATCACCAATTTTGCTTTGTTCTCTTGGTATTTTTAGTTGAAAGCTAAACCTAGGAGGTTCATATGCTAATTTCTTAGACCTTGAAGGCCACCTCTAATTTAAATGCATTTTGATAGTTTTTCACCACTAGAGGGCATTAGTTCACGTGTTTCATATAGATAACATTGAGCTCATGCACGTGAATTTACCATGGAGACAGCTCTGATTGGTTAAAATGCAAGCCTGTCAAAAGAACTGAAATAAGGGGGCAGTCTGCTGAGGCTTAGATACAAGGTAATTACAGAGGTAAAACGTGTATAATTATAACTGTGTTGGTTATGCTAAACTGGGAAATTGGTAATTAAGGGATTATCTATCTTTTAAAACAACACAAATTCTGGTGTTGACTGTCCCTTTAAAAATAGAGTAGCTGTACACAAACATACACTTTACTGTTGGATTGAAAATCAAATGATACAACTATAATTCATCAATTTTTATTTCAAAATATATTATAAATTGCTTAGCTATTGTTTTGTTTATGCGTTTGACAAAACAACTTTGAGTTTGCTAATCCCTTTAAAGAGATAAAATAATACAGACAAAAATGTCAGACAGAGAATCTAACATATTGCACATTTATGGAGAACGCCACCCATGATGTTTGTGGCTCCTCATAGAGAAATAATGGCTGGATCTGTAGTCTGGCAGTGGTCCAGCTCTTGAATGCCTTTTTTGATCTCGTCTTTATTTTTGTAAAGTTAAGTATATGATCCATGGAACGTGTGCGGGCCCATTCTGCTGGGTGTGAGGCTATAGGAGGGTTGTACATTCAATTTAGAACAAAGAGATACATCAGGAAGGTGCCTGTATAAAGTGTTTACATAAAACAAGGGGTGTGAGCAGATCTGTTTAACAAGCGCATCAACAATATCATAAATTGCTGCTCACGTACAGAGGCAGATTAACCACTGCAGTGCC
Source organism: Bombina bombina (assembly GCF_027579735.1). Lineage (NCBI taxonomy): Eukaryota > Metazoa > Chordata > Amphibia > Anura > Bombinatoridae > Bombina > Bombina bombina. The sequence continues at coordinate 801,690,257 of NC_069504.1, forward strand.
AGAGAGCAAACCTTATACAGTGCGACGCCCATCTATTATACGCTGAGCTGTAACTGTATGGTGAAAAGTGTCTAATAAATATAGAAACTATATATATAAATATTATATAAGGAACAGAATATTAGGAAATTAAAGGGCAATACAATTATGTTAAAGGGATACTAAACCCAATTTTTCTTTCTTTCATGATTCAGATAGAGCAAGCAATTTTAAGCAACTTTCTAATTTACTCCTAGTATCAATTTTTCTTTGTTCTCTTGCGATCTTTAATTAAAAAAGCAGGAATGTGGCTACATTTAGTCACCAATAAGCAAGGATAACCCAGGTTCTAAACAAAAATGGGCCGGCTCCTAAGCTTTACATTTCTGCTTTTTAAATAAAGATAGCAAGAGAACAAAGAAAAATCGACAATAGCAGTAAATTAGAAAGTTGCTTAAAATTGCATGGTCTATCTAAACCATTAAAGAAAAAAAATTGAGGTTAGTATCCCTTTAACCCCTTAGTGACCACAGCACTTTACCATTTTCTGACCGTTTGGGACCAAGGATATTTTTACATTTCTGCAGTGTTTGTGTTTAGGTGTAATTTTCCTCTTACTCATTTACTGTACCCACACATATTATATACCGTTTTTCTCGCCATTAAATGGACTTTCTAAAGATACCATTATTTTCATCATATCTTATAATTTACTATAACATTTTGTATAAAATATGATGAAACAAATGAAAAAAACACACTTATTCTAACTTTGACCCCCAAAATCTGTTACACATCTACAACCACCAAAAAACACCCATGCTAAATAGTTTCTAAATTTTGTTGTGACTTTAGAAATACCCAATCTTTACAGGTTCTTTGCTTTTTTTTGCAAGTTATAGGGCAATAAATACAAGTAGCACTTTGCTATTTCCAAACCATTTTTTTTTTTCAAAATTAGCGCTAGTTACATTGGAACACTGATATCTGTCAGGAGTCCCTGAATATCCCTTGACATGTATATATATTTTTTAGTAGACAACCCAAAGTATTGATCTAGGCCCATTTTGGTATATTTCATGCCACCATTTCACCGCCAAATGCGATCGAAATAAAAAAAATTGTTCACTTTTTAAACAAACTTTAGGTTTCTCAC